>NC_034414.1:13670955-13845282 GCF_002078875.1 Numida meleagris | reverse complement strand
GGCGGTCACCCCCCAGGCACCTGAGGCGGAGGGAGGGGGCGGAGAGCAGCGCAGCGCAGTCCTCGGGGGCCCTCCGCGCCGCCAGCACCCCGCTTTCTCCAGGGGACCCTTCAGTGATTTGCCCCCTCCCCGGTCCCTCTCGTTTGTGCACGGGGCGCTGCGTGCAACCCCCGGCGGCGGCCGTCGGAGCGTTGTGCGGGACTATGGGGCCCTCTAGTGCGGAACGTGCGCGGCTCTGCCCAGCACCGCCGCCACCTTCGGGTTCCTTCGGGTTCCTGCTGCGGCCGCTTTGGGGCGATCTCCGGAGCTTGCACGCACGGGGCTTTGTGAGAGGGCAGAGCGAGGAGAGAGTGGTGTCGCGCTTTTTCCTGTGCAACTCACTTTCTCTTGGGTATCTTTGCTCTGCAAGATGCATCTTCCTTCCTTTTTCTGCCCGTCTCTTCGTTCTTTTTTGTTGTTTTACTGCAGCTGCTGATGTGGGACGGTTTTATCTCTTCCCCCCTTCTTTGCCGTATGGGAGGACCGCAACAATTTCCCACTGCTCTGCTTCACCCTGACTCTGAAGCTGCAGATTGTTAAGGCGACAGCCGCCAAGTCACCCTATGGCCAGGTTGCTCTTTGGACTTCTTTGCCATCAGGAAAATGCACTCTGCAGGATTTGAAGCACAAACCCCGGACCTGGCACTGTCTTCCCCAGGTCTGCATCTTTGTGCCACCCCAACCCCACTGGCCACGCTAGTCCCACGGCCACCTCAGCCCCATTGGCCACTCCAACCCCTTTGGCCACTCAACTCCCACAGTCCCCCCAACACCATGGCCTCTCAGCTGCATGGGCCACCTCAATCCCACTGGCCACTCAGCTCCCACAGCCACCCCAGCACCATGGCCACTCAACCCCCCATGGCCACTCAACTCCGTGGCCAACCCAACCCCACGAGCACCCCATGCACCGAGGGCTGGGAGAAGCGGCAGCCCAAGCCCACCTCACCTCCCACCAGCTCAAGAGATCCTGAGCCAGCCGGTGAAATCCAGCAGCTCTTGCTCCTCAGGGCTGAGCGCCGGCTCACAGCCGTTCTCCTCATAGGCCCCTGCTGCAGCTGTGGATTCCGGGGGGGCTGCAAGGTGAGGAGAAGGGAGGGAGTGATAATGTGTGCACGTGTGGTGGGAGAAAATTGGATATTTTGACACCGGCCCTTGCTTGAAAAGTGTCTGAAACGCTGTGGGGAGCCCGCTGCTTGGGGCAGGAGCTAATGCAGGGCAGGAGGAGGAGGAACTGCACTTCCCGAGAGGCCCCGCTGCGGCTGTGCCTCCTCCGGTGCCTTATCAGGAGCTGGGGGACCAACGGGCAGCCCCACGGGGACAGGGCCATGGGGCTGAGGCACAGGATGAGGAGCACCAAGTGCCAGCTAATGGCTGCCAGCCTCTGTGTCATGGTAAGCGAGTGGCTTTTCGGGGGGGGTCTCTCTGAAAAGTTGGGGTGAGGAGGAGGATGGCTGCTTTGAAGCTCAGAGAAGGGCAGCTTTTCCCACGATCTGTTTTTTTGGGGCGTGGAGGGGTGAGCAGAGTGAGCTGCCGGAGTTATCGCAGTGCTGCGTGGTTATCGCCGGCCGCCAGCACCGTTCCCCCAGCTGAAAGACTCCTGGTTTGCTGGGGCTGCTGCTCTGCCCCCACCGCTTCACAGCCTGAAGGAGAAAGGAAAACAGAAGGGGCGGTTTTCAGCCGTGAAAGATGTTCGCTTCTGTGGTTGGAGGGTCTAAACAAGAGTCCTGGTGTCACTCTGCTTGCTTCTAGGAGAGCAGTCCTGGGGAGCCTTTCTAGCAGCTTCTGAGGCAAATCCAATGGGAGCTTCCTGATGCCTCAGGGGGAGTTCAGGGGAAACCACACTGCTGATGGGAAAACGTGGACATTGGGAATGCTTCTGGGCGCCTTTGAGCTGTGGCAGGCTTGGTGACTTAGGAAGAGTGTAATTAAAAGCTAATGCTTTCAAGTGATCTGGGGAGGCAGAGGTGGGCTGTGTGCTCAGAGGAGCGGCTGCAGCACAGCCAGGAGCTCAGTGCTGCTGCCTTGGGGGCTCCCTGGGACCAGTGTCCCTCAGCAATCTGAGCTAACTGGGGTTTCACGTAGTGTTTTGCTGGGCGTGGGTCGAGATAGGCAGTAACGCGCAGCATGAAGGATCTGTAGGTGCCATGAATGAGATTATTTGTGAGCAGAAATTGCTGCCGTTTGGAAGTACTTGTCTCGGAAACTATCCTTTTAATATGTAAGTGCCCACAGTTTGTCCTTTTAAGGGCATTTTGGGGTACATGCAAGCTGTTGGACACTGAGGCTGTGTGCCACTCAGTAGGACCTTGATGCCTTGTGACTCCCTTGCTGCCAACCTTCCCTTCCAGCTGCTGGGGCTGTCCATTGCTACTCTGAGCACGGTCACCCGCTATGGGCTTCGCTTCTCCACCATCAGCAACGTCGCCCTCGAGAGCAGCTCCTACCGGGCCATCCACCACACAGGTATGGCACACCTTTGGGGAACACAGTGGCTGGGCTGGGAAGGTGCTCTGAGGCTAAAACCATCAATGCCATTGGCCACCCCAACGCCATGACCACTCAACTCCATCGGATGGGACACCATCATCCGTGACCTACTGTTTTCCTATGGGGTTTAGGCGCATGTAGCATCTCCTCATCCTTCCTAACCCAGGTTGTAGCCTGGGGTGCACAGCTCGGCCAGCCCAGCCATGCCCTGCAGTGCCGGGAGGAAGCCAGTGGGTGAGTGCTGTAGGAGATAGCTGTGCAGAGAGCCCTGATGGGACATCTGCTGTTGGCAGCATCCTGCCTCGGGGCAGCCTTATCTGAGGGTGAGATACGTGGCAGCTCAGGGTGCCTGGCCTCTGCTGCAGCCCCCAGCCTGCAGAGCAGGTGGGGGACGATGGATAACTCACAAACCATTCCGCTCCCTCGACGTGCTCTTTTTATACCACCTCCCCAAAATGCACTTTCTGACCGCAGAACCCCTGTCCGGCTTCCTTTCAGCTTTCTACGTCGGCGTCTGCCTCAGCATGACCCTGATCCTCGCAGCCCTGCTGAGCGCGGTCGCCACGGTGCGGGAATCACGGTGCCTCACGGCCACGGTGCGTACCCTGTCTGCCCACGTCCCACCCCTCTACCCCCGCCCGTGCATCCCGGCCCGGTGCCGCCGCTATCGGCCGCTGGGAGGAGCTCGGGGCTCGGCGCAGGGAGCCGCATGCTGCTGGGCTCTGCCCCGCTCCTTGGCGGCGGAATCATAGAGTCACAGCGTGGCTCGGGTCGGAAGGGACCTTAAAGCCCACCCAGCTCCAACCCCCTCCCGTGGGCAGGGCTGCCCCCCACCGGCTCAGGCTGTTCAGGGCCTCGTCCAGCCTGGTCTTGAGCCCCTCCAGGAATGGGAGATCCACAGCTTCTCTGGGCAGCTTGTGCCAGGCCCTGACCAGCCTCTAAGAATTTTTTCCTAATGTCTCACCTAAATCTTCTTTTAGTTTAAGACCACTCCCACTCATCCTATCACTGCGTGCATCCCGCGGTGCTGGTTGCTGTTGAGTAACTGAGCTCTTAAAGATAAAATATCATGTTCCAAAATCCTGGACTATTATCCCCCAGGCTCCTCTTAAATGAGAAGAACAGTGACAGCTTTATTGACTCTCCTCCAGCTGCAGTTTTGTCTGGTCACACGTGGTGCAGTGCTGAATGTAAACATCCTGCAGCTCTCAGGGCCCCCCGAAGGCCATGTTGCTATTGTAGGGGAGGAAGAGGAAGGAAAAGGGCAATTTTGCTAGAGCTGCTCATACAGAAGGAGTGTGTCTGTTTATCCTTGCAGTGGGAGCTGGCTGGGCAGGGAGAGAGCAGGGAAAATGTGCCAGCATATAGCACAGGCTGTTTGCTTTACTGTCCCCAGGTGTGTGGTTGCAGGCAAGTGCTGCAAGGGTCCTTGACGACCGAGTAGCATGCTCTGCATCTTGCTTTAGCTGTGAATCCATCTCCTCACAGTGCTGCAAGGCATCCGTGTGCCAGTGCTCCTGGGAGCAGGCAGAGCTGAGGATGGGTTCCTCCTTCAGACAGGCTGCAGCTCGTGTTTGCCACACAGAAAGCTGGGAGTGAGGTCATGGATAGAAAAGGGATTGATGGCTGAGGGTGGGGAGGCTGCGTCCAGGAACCCCTCTGCATTTCGCATGCAAGCTGTGCGCTGCCTTTTCTTTTTTTTTTTTTTTTTTTTTTTGTTTTTTGTTTTGCTTTATTTTTCTTCCTCCAAATGCCTTCTAATGTAATTACAAAGTTGCGCTTCCAAAAGCCTTTTGGCTGGCGAGAGGAGAGAACAGCCCATAATTCATTTATGAGATGCTCTGGGAGCCATGTAATTGCTTTGCACCGGCTGCAGGCTCCCAAGGGACCTCTCTCTGCTCCCAGAGACGTGGGCAGGAGGGAAGGGAGAGCACACACTGGAGGGCTAGGGTGGAGCTGAGCCACAGACAGTGATGGTGCAAATGCTGGAAGGATGGGAGAGCCAAGGGGAGAAAGCCAGTGGTGACGCATGGATGCTGTCCAGGTTCACATGGGAGATCTTTCCCATTGCTGTCAGTGGGGCTTTTCAACCTGCAGTAATTTTCTGTTTTTTCAAGCCTGATTTTCATCTAAAATCAGGTATAAGGATTGACTTTCCTATGCAGTTTGTTTAGGGGTTCGTGCAAGGAGGCAGCAAAATGCAAGGGCTGGTTCCAGTGAGGAGCAATCTGATTATTTGTCTTGCTGGCATTTTTGCTTTCGTTTCCAGGATTTGATGTAACACATTTTCCTTTCTTGCAGTATGTGGAGGTTTGGGAGCTTCTGGGTTTTTTTTCTTTCTTTTTTCTTTTTTTGAAAATCCATACCTCTTAGGCAAAAGTTACTCTTCTTTATCCCCTTGAGCTTGAATTTGATAAACTTCTATGAATGATTTAATTTTTAAGAGATTTCAGCCAAGTCATACTACTGAAGTACTCACAGGGAGGAAAAAAAAATAGGAAGAATAAGCTGTGGTCAGATGGGTGACTCTGCCCTGCTACATAATATCTTCATTTGGAAGAGGAAACGTGGAAAAACTTGCAAAGGGAATCATTTGTGGGGAGTGCTCAGAGAGTCATAGAATCATTAAGGTTGGAGAAGACATCCAGTCCGACCATCAACCCACCCCCACCATGCTCGCTGAGCCACATCCCTCAGTGCCACATCTCCAAGGTTCTCGAACACCTCCAGGACAGTGACTCCATCACCTCCCTGGGCAGCCTGTGCCAGCCCCTCTGTGCTGCTGGTTCCTCATCACTCACCACTCCCAGACTGAGCCACGCACTCATGTCTGATGAGCCCGTTTCATTTTCAAATATTTTACAGGCGCTTTTTTTTTTTAATGTGATCAAACCCTTTGGCCCAGCTGTCACAACAGACACTCGATGTTTACGTCAGGTCCAGGTTTTGTTTGAGATCGGATTTGTTCAAATAACAAGACAGCGTGCCTGACTTCCAGCCCTGTGCCTGGGGAAGAGAACAGAGTCCGGTCACCTCCTGTGTCACTGCTGCATTGTTTGGGCACTTGGTGGCCTTGGTTGTATTTCTGTCATCCTTTTGTCTGAACAGGACAGCGTGGCCAGTGCTGAGACCTGGGCCAGGGGAAGCCCAGCTCCTTCTGCAGCACTGGATGCCCTCCATCCACCTGTTATAAGTGTATATGGTCTATCCAGGTGGTTTTTCCCCTCCATGAAACCCATAGCTGAGTTTTAACTCAATGAAATTCCTTGGGAAGATTTAGGTTAACCACCCCATAGGAAGCCGAGTGAGTTTTTGGTCAATCCCTTTAAATGGCCACATTGTAATCACTGGTTGCTGATGGAGAATCACAACCTTACTGTGAGCATGCATCCCATTCCTGACAACTAACAGCATTATGGGGCACACCAAGAGAAAGCGATGCTCAGCTCTAGCTTTGACCAAACTTTCTCATGTGGGCACCCTAAATATGTTCCTAGGGAATTTTCAAATGGATGTTTTCTCACCATAGTGTAACCAGTGGTGTTTTTCTCCCCAGGCGTTTTTCTGCTTTGCTCTGGCCTTCTGCGGGCTAATACCAGCTGCCTTTTGGAGGTACATGCACAGCACAGAGGTAAGCACCCTCTGCAGGAGATGCCAAGAGACTTTCTTCACAGGTTTTGCAGTGATTTCTACCCTAGAAGGGGCAGCTGGTGGTAATTAAGCCACCCTCATCAAGGTCTATAGGCTGCGTGTTGTGTTATATCCACCCTTTGCAGGAAGAGCAGAGCTGCCTTTCTCTGTAGGGCATCCAGAGGGAGAGGGGACAATAGGATGCTCGCTGTAGAAATCCTTGGACAGGGCAAATATCCAGGTAAGACAAGGTGTGAGCCTTGTTTTAAGTGGCTTTGGGAGGTTGCTTTTGAAAAATGAGTTGCTTGACTCTTGAAAAGTTATTTTTTTCCAAAATGTTGCATGCTGCACAGCATCAGCTCCAATTCTGGGTAATGTCAGCTGGGAGCCTCTGTTCAAAGGCTGCAGTGGGCTGTGGCCACCTCTAGTTCTAGTGACTTCTAGGGCAACCACCCAGGAGCTGTGTTTATGACCCAGCTTTCCACATGCTAACGGTTTGTGGCTTAGGGCTGACCACTTGGTGCCTGCCCTTTGCTTGTGATTCCCTCAGCAGATTTTTTTTTTTTCCTCTATCAGTTTGTCCAGCTGCTTTGCAAACAAGGGGTGGAGACCGATGGCCCAGTAGAATTTTTACTTTAAATCCTTATCTTGTTTTTTTTTCTTTTCTTTTTTCAAGTGCCCTGCCCGTAAACGCATCCACATGTTACGGTTACCTTCAGTACTTCATTTTTGGTTTTGTTTGAGGCAAAGCAAAAATAGTTTTTCATAGGCAAGATGAGAGTTTTTTGTTGAACGTTTACTTTCCAGCTAAAGAAAACCAGCCGTGTTTCTGAGAGAGAAGTTAAAATGCTGTTGGAGATCCTCTTGGGTTTCTCTTCTTGCAAAAATGAAAATTAACACGAGGCCTTGAAATGAGGAAAGATTTGATTAGGAGCAACGCTTACAAAACACTTAGAAATCTGGTTTTGCTTGAGAAAACTTGTTTCACTAGCGAGGAAGGAATGCAGATGTGAGCGTGTCTCAATCCTGGTTTCCCTGCCTACAGAACCACAGCAGATACTTGCTGTGTTTTAATCCTCTTGATTAAAAAACACCTACGTTTCCTTTTTAGAGCAGCGCCCTCTTATTGAAAACTATCTAGATTGGAAAAGCCCAGTGTCTATCTGAAGAATGATTTTGATGGTTATTTTCAAGAGGCAGTAGATAGAAGTGTTGTTTGAGCGTGATGAAAGCAAGGTGCCCTGCTTGCCTTTGACTCTTCTAGAGACTTGTTTACATTGCTTCTCACAGAGAAGCTATGCAGAACAGGAGAAAAAGACAAGTTATTTGTAAATATTCCACTTTCTCAGACCTGGGCACTGTAAACAAAACATGAATCTTTCTCATTTCCCATCCTCTGCTGTTTTTTTTCTGACTTTCTATAGCTCCTGCTCAAGCTCTTTCAGACATCTGTCATGTCTTTTTTACTTTCAAGTTACCTGCATCCCAGACACACTCAGTGTCACCAGTCTTTGTAGAACAACTTATACCAGACATGTGAAAAACAAGAATCTGAGATTTATTGTGCTTTACCCTGAAAGCTTGAATCCTCTGCTCTGCATTGTGGTTATCCCTTGCTCTATGAGCCTGTCCACGCAGCCAATTACTCTTCTGTACCATCGTCTTTGCATCCATCTGTCTTCATTAAAACCAGAAGTTAATATTGAGAAAATAACCTACTTGTTTCCAGTGTATGCTTGTCAGGGGAATTCAGTGAAGAAAATGGTGAACAAAATGGGGGAAGGACAAATAGGAGTGACACCTCAGATCTTCCACCTGTCTCTCTGGCAGTGCAACTGAGTTCTATGAGATCAGTGGTGATCAGCAGTTATTAGCCTGCTGGCAAACTGCTTCTGCTCTCTCCTTGGGCTTTGCTGTGTCCTGGTGGGAGAGCGTCACAAATCTGTCAGAAGAGTGGCACCAGTGACAGCCAATGGGAGAATGGCACATGAAGGAGGGTACCAAAGATGACCTCACTTTGGCTGAACAGCTGTGACAACCACTGACAGGATGGGGTTTTCAGATGGTTTCCAGCCATGTTAGGAAGTCCTGATTCTTGGAGCCAAGGAGCTGAGTCTTCTTTTCCAAGAAAGAAGTTATTCTGAAGGCAACTCCTTTCCCGTAAACTGCTGCCCAGGATTTAGGTTTATGCCATATCTAGCACAGCTGGAGGGGAGGCTGCCTCCTCCTGCAGACCTGCCAGCTCTCCTTCTCTCCTCACACATTAACTGCTTCTGGAGAAATCTGCCTGTGGAGGCTGGAGGGAAGAGCTGGAAACGGTTTCAAACTAGAAGAGGAGAGATTTCGATTGGATAAAAGGAAAAAGTGTTTTACAGGGAGGATGGTGAGGCACTGGAACAGGTTGCCCAGGGAGGAGGTGGAAGCCCAGTCTCTGGAGACACTCAAGGTCAGGCTGAACATGCCTCTGAGCAGCTGATCTAGTGTAGGTGTCCCTGTTCATTGCAGGGGAGTTGGGACAGATGGCCCTTAAGGGTCCCTTCCAACTCAAACCATTCTATGATTCCATGAGCTTTCTGGGTGCTCTATTATAGACAAGAAGGGCTTTGGCTATTCCTGATAACAAACACAAAACAGATGTGGGGCTTTGCTCTGGGCTTTGCTGTGGGAAAGACCTAGGGGTCTTCAGTGTTGCATTTCGGTTTTTCTCTGCAGCAGTGTAGGGAATGCTCCCAGCAGCTCCGTGAGCCTGTTGGGATGGGAGGGTGAATCAGCAGAAACAGAACTGCTGGAGGCAGTTCTGCATCAGAAGGTGCCTCTTAATTACATGGATTTGATAGACAGTAAATATTAGCTTAAAAGCAATTAAATTATGTTTTCCTGATGCTAGGGAACATTTGAAGCCAAGCAATGGTGCAGTGGTGGTGCCAAGCTTCTCCTGGTTTGGACTAGAGGAACAGTTCCCTTTGCCCTGGGGCGCCAGGAAAAGTAAAAAAAGGAACTGCTGATGTACCCAAAGCCTCACAGCAGATGATGATTTGAGCTGCTGCTCCATGCCCCCTTCACCCTGCCCAGGCTGTCAGTGTGCATCTGCTGGGTATCTGCCTACACTCCTGGTGTGCATGCCTGATTTCCCGTGCCCTTTGGATGTAGGGGTTGCTTGGTTTATGCTGGGGCCGGCTCCTACAGTGTCCAATGCAGGGTGATGGTCCCACCGAAGGCAATGCTTAAACACAAGCTTAAGTCACCATGATTTAAATGGGACTTAAGCACAAGCTGGAGGTGGGTTCAGTGCTTTCTGAGCACACTGGCAGGTTCCTTTTTGATGCAGCAGGGCTGGGACAGGATTGCAGCCACTTGCAGAGGTCTTCCAAGAGCCTTTGCAATAAGCGGGGATTTGGCTGTTAAAACGACATGAATAGTCTGATATCTTCCATGCTCCTGGTGTTATTCATGCTCTGAAGTAAGCACTGAGCTTTTTGCTTTCTCAGAAGTATGGAAAAAAGAGAAAAATGAAAAGGGAGGGGAAACCCCCTCCCCCCCTTCCCTAAATATCGTGCATCTCTCCCATGTTTGCGTTCCCATCACGTAGGAGACACTACGCCCCTTTGTCTGACGCGCTGCTTAGGCACTCACGCTTCATTATTTATTGCTGCCCCAGCTCTGAACCCGTGGCCCCTTTTCTGCTGTTCTCTGTGCAGATCTGCAGCCAGAGCTGCTGCCTCCAGCAGCACCAGCCAATGGTCCCCATCACCCCAGCATGGGGTGGCTCTTACAGTCTCACATGACCTTGGCAGAGGTGGCCCAGAGAGGTGTTGGGTGCCCCATCCCTGGAGACACCCGGGGTCAGGCTGGACAGGGTTCTGAGCACCTGATCTAGTGTAAGTGTCTCTGTTCATTGCAGGGGGCTTGGACTGGATGGCCTATGGGTGATGGTGCTCACCTGGGGTCAGATCTGTTGCCGATGCAACTTTTTCCTTTTCTCAAGCTAAGAGAAATTTTGGCGTTTTTCTGTGGTGAAGCGGTCTTGAATGATGCTGGTTTCACATGCTGCGGGTGAGAGATGGCTTGACCACAACAAGGCTGAGAAGTTCCTCCATGGCTGGGTCTGAGTGATGGCAGCTGTGAGAACCCTTAGGAGTGTCCTAGTTCGGCAGTTCTGCTATAAAATGTTGTGAACTGAAATACTTAGCTTTAAAAAGAAAAAAAAAAAAAAGCAAAAAAAAACAAAACCCAAAGAGACAGGAGGATCTTGACCCACTGAGGCTGGTATCTGTGACAAGAGGTGCAGCCTAAGGTCTGGAGAGTTTAGGAGAAAGAAACCTTTGGTGTAGTACTCGGCCAGCTAGACTTCTGCCAAACTTTTGCTGTTGGTTTAGGGTGTGGAGGTGGGAAATGAGGTTTGCTTAACAGCAGCTGAAAGGAGGCATTCAAGGTCAGGCCGGATGGGGCTCTGAGCACCCTGTTCAAGCTGTAGGTGTCCCTGCTCATTGCAGGGGAGTTGGGCCAGCTCTCCTTTAAAGGTCCCTTCCAACTCAAATGATTCTGTGTGCGTCTGTACAAGTACATACATCCATATATGTGACCTGCTTGGCAAGTGGGGTACTCAGCTCGTGCACTGGAGACTGGTGTGGTTTGGTGCTCGCCTGCCTCCAGGCAGCATTCCCCCTGCAGAAACAGAGCTGTGCCCCTGCTCTGGGAAGCAGTGAGTCACCAGCCCCGGAGCTGGCAGCTGCTGAGCACTTTGGCTGCCGGTGCTGCTGCTCTGAGCCGGGCTCTGCCCCTGGAGGAGCTCTGCCTGCATCTGTGTTTCGGGAAGGCAACACTGAGATGGGAGGAGAGCAGCAAAGCAGGTCAGCGTTTTCATCAGCTCCGTGTGCAAACCACTTAGAACAGCAGAAGGTGCTGGAATCGGAGAGAAATGGTTCAGCAAAGTGTTGCCGCTGTGGACTTCATGGTTTCAGAGTGGCTTTTGTTTCCCCTCTCTATTTGCATATACTGTCAGTGATGAACAAAAAGACTGTTCCTGTCCCAAAACCGTTAAGAGGGGGAAGGTGCATGAGTTATTTAAAAATAATAATAATAAATTATATACATATATGTATCAGCTGAAAACCACTTAGCTAAAATATTCATTTGGGTCTCCCTGCTCTTATTCTATCAGTGGTCTCCAGTGACTGCCAGCATCCGAGGGGAGCAGCATCTCCTGATCTCACCCATCTGGAGGCGGGGACTCCGAGCTGCTCTGCTTTGCATGCTGGCCGTGTTTCTGCAGCTGTGAGCACTCAGCTGGAGGAAGCCCGATGCGGGGGTGAGGAAGGGAGCTGAAGTGCTGTTAGGGAAGCATAAAGCTCCACCGAGTTGCCATGACTGGCTTTTCGTACTGGAACAAGGAAGGATGTAGAGGGTGATGACCACATTATTCCAGTTTCACATCTTAAAACACTGCCTTACTTGACACCAAACGCATCCCTCTCGGCAGCGATGGACAGATGTGAAAGAACACTAGTGGTTTAGACGGACTAAATGCTTTCCTGAAATCATAAATTCTGCTTCTTTAGGGAGTGTAAGGGGTATAGAGCATAATAAACAGGCTCAAAATTCCCTCGTTCTTTTACTCTAAGTGAAAAATGCTGCTCTATTAAGTTGCTTGATGTCAGCCGCATCAATCTCAGTGATGGTTTTCCATTTGTTGCATCTGCTAACCTATCTCTATCATCCCTAAATGAATGTTTCATTAAGGAATGCAGACAGACACGGGAGACAGCGGTTATTTGACTAATTTAGAGTTGGAACATTTTGCCAGGCTTCTTCTGGGAAAAGAATTACTCTAAGGTGTGACCTCCTTACCACTTAACCTGGAGATTTTTCTCAAGCCCAGGCCCAGCTGATGCTCCATCTTCAGCTCTCACTTTTTTTTTTTAAACAGATAAGCACTGGAATGAGGATATCTTTGCCAGAAATACTCCCAGAATCATAGAATCTTTTGAGTAGGAAGGGATCCTTAAAGGCCATCTGGTCCAACTCCCCTGCAATGAACAGGGGCACCTACACTTGATCAGGTGCTCAGAGCCCCGTCCAGCCTGACCTTCAGTATCCCCAGGGATGGAGCTTTCACCACCTCTCTGGGCAACCTGTGCCAGAGCCTCACTGCCCTTGTAAAAAACTTCTTCCTTATACGCAGCCTAAACTTCTCTTTCAATTTGAAACTGTTTCCCCTTGTTCTGTCGCAACAGATCCTGCCCAAGAGTCTGTCCTCCTCTTTCTTATAGTAACTCCTTTAGATACTGAAGGGCTGCTCTCAGGTATCCTAGAGCCTTCTCCAGGCTAAACAGCCCCAGCTCTCTCAGCCTGTCCTCGTAGGGGAGGTGTACCATCCCTTGGATCATTTTTGAGGCCCTCCTATGGACATGGTCCAACAGATCCACATCTCCTGCCCTGAGGACTCCACATCTGGATGCAGTACTCCAGGTGAGGTCTTACCAGCCCAGAGAAGAGGGGCAGGATCACCTCCCTCTCCCTGCTGGCCATGCATCCTTTGATGTAGCCCAGGACACAG
Source organism: Numida meleagris (assembly GCF_002078875.1). Classification (NCBI taxonomy): domain Eukaryota; kingdom Metazoa; phylum Chordata; class Aves; order Galliformes; family Numididae; genus Numida; species Numida meleagris. The sequence continues at coordinate 13,832,567 of NC_034414.1, read as the reverse complement.
TTGGCTTTCTGTGCTGCGAGGGTGCATTGTTGTCTCATGTCCAGCTTCCCATCCAACAGTACCATCAAGTCCTTTTTGGCAGGGCTGTGCCCAATCCTTACGTCCCTCAGCTAGTACTGATTGTTAGTGGAGGTTGCCGTGACCCAGGTACAAGACGTGGCACTTGGATTTGTTGAACCTCATGAGGTTCTTCTGGGCCCACAGCACAAGCCTGTCTAGGTCTCTCTGCATGGCATTCTGTCCCTCAGGTGTGTTGACTGCACCACACATCTTGGTGTTCGTCTGCAAGCTTGCTGAGGGAGCACTCGATCCCAGTGTTGATGTCATTGATGAAGATATCAAAGAGCATGGATTGACCACTGAGAGTAAAGCACTTGCCACCGATCTCCATCCAGAGGCTGAGCCACTGACCTCAGCTCACAGCGTGCATTCTCAGCAGCTTTGAATCATGCAGTAAGTCATCAGTGTATCATCAGGAACAGGAAAACCCATGTGACCAGAGTGGTGAAAATGTTGGGATGGAAGTGTAGGACCTCTGCAGGGGAAGCCCAGACACGCTTTCTTTTCTCTAGCTGTATCCACTCGTCACGTGTTACCTGCTGAGTTATTAAAGGATGAGGCGCAGCTGTGGCTTTCTTAAAGCGCGTTGTGAGCAGTATCAGCATAACCGCTCAAAAAGCATCTGGTTGCCTAATTGGGAGAGAAAGCACCCTGATTAACTATTTTTTTTCTCCAACACCTGCTGCAAGAAAAAAGCAATCATTTTGGGGTGATGGAATGAAAGTTGCCCTTTAGTGGAGTGTGTGATAGGAATTTATGGCAATTTGGTGCAAAGCAGTGAAGCACTCTCGCTCCTCACTGTGCCGTGTTCCTGCTCCCAGGAAAGTTTAGGGATGAATTTGTGTCTCCTGAACGAAATAAATGCTGTCATGAGTAAGGCTGTGTCACGAACCCGCCTGGTGGCTTTGTCTCACACTTTCAGTTTTTATTTTTTCCCATCATTAGACATGCATGAGGCTACGTGCAATTTTGGTCTGGGTAGAAGCTGCCATGCACGATGGCTGAGCTCTGAGCACAAACGTAACCCCATCTCAGGCAGAGAAGTTGCTGAGATGGTGACTTATTACTGCAACCTTTTGCCGTGTCCTCCTGTTAAACCAGACCTCTCCTATGATCCAGGGCATGGTCCCCTGCACAGAAGGAAACAGCAGTGATAAATATAGGGATTTAGGACTTGACGCCTATCATTGCAATGCTTAAACTAGAAAGCTTTCTGCAGTAATCTGTGAAAACAAACCACCACGTTATCTTAAGACAGCTATTTTCCCCTCCAAAATCAAGAAAACTCAGAAAGATGATGTGGAGAAACTACAGTCAATTCGCTCTTTATTTGAAAAAGTATTAAAAAAAAAAAAAGCAGGCTTTGTAGCTGGATGTTTGGTGCCTTACTGCGGTCTGAATCGTGTATTCAGATAAATGCTGGAAACAAACGCTAGATGCAGTTGCTGGATAGAAGCATTGAGAAGGGCTAATCAGCAGATTGTACTCTCGGGCTTGCCCAGACACATGTTCTAAAAGGAAATTATTGCTATAAAATAATTTCCATTTAATCCTTTGTGTTTTTGCTTCTTGGAGGCTGCTTGGGAAAATGAGAAATCAGTACCTAACTAAGAACCCAGCTCAGAAGCAAGCTCAGGAACACTGTTTAATTGAAGTCTTCAGTAGCCATTATATGTCTGGAGATTATTCTCTTCTCATCGTTATCTCCATGGCTGTGGTTGAGAAGGCTGTGAAGCAGTGCCTGCCTGCAGCTCTTCCCTCACTGTTTCCTGCAGTTGGAAGAATTTTCTGCTGTAGGTTTGTTGTGAGAATCTCGTTCCTTCAACCTTTTCCATCATCTCCCTTCAAACAGCCTCAGTCAAAATGCTCGGTGTCATTGCGGGGCGTCTAAAATAAGAAGTCTCTTTGGAAATGGTTTTCATCTGATTGCGTTCTGTGAAGTACTGCGTGCAGCTGCACTGCTCGCTGTACTTACAATGCAGTGCAGAGAATATGCTATCTACAGCAGACTATTTTGAATCGTAGGACGCTTTGAGTTGGAAGGGACCTTGTATGATCGCTCTTCCACTGGATCAGGCTGCTCAGGGCCTTGAGTACCTCCAGGGATGGGGCATCCACAGCTTCTCTGGGCAGCCACATTGCTTTCTGAGCAAAGGATTTCTTCTCTATATCTAAGTATATACCTAAGTCTCCTCTCTCTTAGTTTAAAGCTATTACCCTCACCCCATCGCTACACTCCCTCCCCAGTTCAGTTCAGTCCTTCCCCAGTTTCCTGTAGGCTCCTTCAGGTACTGGAAGGACTATGGGTAATGAGGGATAGAAAAGTGACAACACCACGAGAGTAGGATGAAAAGTTATCCTTTTTTCATTGTTCTTAATCCAGTTCTTCAGTGGAAATAAGCTTTTTACTGAATTCATTCATTTAATTGCTGCTGCTGGGAAGCTGGTTCATGGCATACCAGAAGTTAGGAAAGCTTGGATGTTTAGCTTTTTATTGAGGTTGAAGTTTTTCCTAGAGGAAGGATGGTGCACAGATCCAGAGTGGAGTGCAGAGAGACAGTCTTGCTCCAGGGAACCTCGTTCCTCCCCATTCCCTCTGTCCTACAGATCAATTCTCTGCTCCAAGAGCCAAGCATTGTCTTCGGCCCATTCAGATCAACACAGGCAGGGAAGCAAGGGGAAATGAAAGGAAGAAATAAATCTGTTTGGTTTTTTTATTCCTGGCGCTAAAATTGTCATATTTTTCCATTGAAACCCGAGCAGGAGTTGGCTGGGGTTTGTCAAGCTGCAAGTTCTCAAACCTTTAGTAAATATTTAGGATCTGATTCACCACTGAGTCACTCTGTTATTTTTTGGGTGTAATTCAGAGGAACTCATCCATCATTGTGGGGTAATGCTGTCCATCAGAGGTGCTCTCACCTTTATGTTTTAGCAAGGTAGCAAATACTTGTCCTTATAACCTCTTTTCAGAACAAGGTAGTGTCACTTCTCCCTGGCAGGACACAGAGGGATGTGGAAGCACATAAAGAAACATAGGTGCCTGTGACATATTTCTTTGACAGTGCATCCAAAACTGGCCAGAGGCTTCAGCCATCAGCTAATTGGGCAGCTGCTGTGCTTGTCTTGGTGCACTGTACAGATGTCTGCCTCTGTTGCAGGTGGAGGACAGCATGCTGGATGTGTACGACCTCATGTATGAGGAGGTGAGGAGGAACGGCTCCAGCTCCAGATGGCATGAGCTGACTGTCATCCACGAAGTAGTAAGCTATCGTCCAGACTTCACAGAATCCTTGTTCTGGAGTATCTCCCCATTGATTCAAACAGTGCTGCATTACTGTTTTCCCTTGGAACCAGCCTATTGCCATGTCTGTATGCGGTATGAGAGCAGATATGTATACCTTCCTAGCATCCTCAGTCAAGTATGGAGAGGGTGGGAATTCTACATAATCCAACAGAACTATTTGGACTTGATTACCTCTGTCTACCCTTGAGACTATTGCTGATGAAGATCAGAGAGGGCTCTGAGCATGCTGATCTAGCTGTGGATGTCCCTGTTCATTGCAGGGGATTTGGACCAGATGACCCTTAAGGGTCTCTTCCAATTCAGATGATTCTATGATAACATATGAGCTTTTGCGATGCTGGAGGTTGCTAGGAAGCTCCCAAATCCAATGACATGGAATGCATAGCATGGTAGGCACCTGCTTAGTTTCACCACTTTGATGGTAAAACAATACTTGTCTACTGTTGTGTGTTTAGCTTCCATCGCTGTGATTGCCTGCCTGCTTTGCTCCTCACAGCCCCATTTACCCACCCTGTCCTCTCTTGCAGTTTCTGTGCTGTGGGAAGCACTCCCCGCTTGGAGACACAGCTGCTGTTGAGCACAGGCTGTGCCCTCCCAGCACAGTGTGGGCTGCTGGACGGGTAAGTTGCTTTTCTGTTGCTTCTCTCTGGCCTCCTCCTTATCTTCTGCATGTGTGGAGGTTGTGTGGTAATACAGGCACGGGTCCGATGGAAAAACACTGTTGAATTTGTCACGTGGTTCTGGTCTCTAAGGCTTAAAACGTGTTCTGCTAACAGCAAATGTTGAAAGAGCACACGATGACTATAATTCCTTTTCCCAAGGGCATTAAACAGGTATTAAAAATTTAAATGAGAAAGTCGTAAAGCAGGATTATGTTGTCCAGCAGTAGCTTCATCAAGCAGGCTTTATACTTCGTCACAATATGCCAATAAAGTGATGAAGAGCCCTCCAGTATTAGACTGTGTATGCATTGAAGTTGTAACATAGACTTCATAGACTGAGTAAATCTCTTGTATGCTTTTTCTCACTGGAGTAACAAAACCAGCTGAGGCTGCCAGCATCAGAACATGAGTTGTCCCTAGGAAAAACAAATGATGTTGCTACAGCTACGCAGAAACATTGCTGTTGTGTCTTGACAGGATGAGAGGGAATGGCCTCAAATTGTGCCGCAGTCTGAAATGTATCGTAGTAAGAAAATTGTAGGCATACTGTAGTAATGGAAAATATACTGTAGGTGTTTGTCTACCCACCTGAGCTCCTGCCACACTGTAAGAGGTGTCTCTCTCCTTCCAGGACTGCCTACAAGAGATGCATGGCTTCCTGAAGAAGCACATGGGCTTAGTCTCCACACTCCTGGGCATCACCATTGGCTTCACGGTAGCTGTGCCCGTTCCTGCATGCTCCTGGCCCCACAAGGGACTTGTATCCTAAATAAGCCCCAAGTACCGAGGGGTTTGGGTGGTTTTGGAGATGAGCGGTGGAAAAATAAGTGGTGATGGCCTCCACCATGGAAATTAGAAAATGAATAGGTTTTATCTGCTGTGGTATCTCCATGCTGCTTTTACGATGGAGAAAGTTCTCCTGACCAGCGTGTATTTGGGGATTTGGGTCCACCTTGGCACAATAGAGATTAGAAGACTCCATCTCAAGAAAACCCGGAGAATCACATTTTTTTTTCAGTATTTCATACTGCTAGTAGTAGGCTAGGAAAGCCGTCAGGCAATGTTATAGGTACATTTCTACTTACATGGAATTACGTACATGCACACAGAGCTTTAGCATTAAGGCTTTATTGGATCTTAGCACCGCTGAGCTCTTGCTCAGAAAATCCTCAGGACGTATAGCTGATGCATAATGGAAAGTCATGTATGAATATCTAGTGTTGCTTTCTAATTATCCTTGGGTACAGGAGAAATTTCGCTTAAGCTATAGCCACGCAAGTGGAGTATTTTGTATTCTTCTATTCGTATACTTTTATTATACCACATTTCTCCCCACAACTCGATGTTATAGCCAGATAATGCAAGAAAGCCTTTGAAGTGTGCATTAAAGGAAATCCCACCGTGAGTGTGGCCATTGTGATGGCCGGATGCGGAGCGAAGTGCACCGCCTGGGACCACCGCTCTGATGTCCCCATCCCTGCGGCAGACGTGTCCCCGCCGGTCTGCACAATAAGGCCAGCTTAGGGCATGTTGTTGCAGCCCTTGTTACGCCTCCTGCAACATGCACACTTTGATAAGCTGCCTGTGCAAATCCTGAGACGTGATCAGGGGCAGCACCGTGTACTCGTCGGAAAAGCGCCGTACAGAGGAAGCGTGCTGTCTTCTGCATTTGCACTGTGCATGTGCTGGGGGCTTATTTTTTGTTGTTTTTATGCCAAACAATGCATGAGGATTTTTTTCTCTCTCCGTGATATACACAAAGGGCTATTATGAGAGATGTATGTTTGTTTGCATGGAGGAACGTTTTGAGGCAGGAGTTTGAAGTCTGAGTTTCCTGGCTTCTTCTCACTTTTGGATATTTTTAGGACTGAGCCTGAGCCGTGCTGTGCTAATTCCAATCAGATGCTTTAGCCATGTGAGGTTTTTTTTCCTCTATCCCATGTTGGAATCTATGTTTACCCTTTTAGTGGAAAAAAGCTCCCTCAAGAACAAGTCTGACACTTGCATACATATCAAGTTCAGAAGCGCCAAGCGGACCAGCAGGCAACAATTAGGATCACTTGTTTGCACAGCTGGAGCATTCTCCTCCAGTCAGCATTTAATTGTTTGCCCATCTCATCTATTTCCTTTTAGGTTTATGGGATGGTTCTGACTTCTTTCCTCTGGTTCTCCATCCACTTCAGCAACAACCTGGGCCGGAAGGGCAAATACACCTTGCGAGGAAGGTAGAACCCTGTCTCTCCCAGGCTTCCCTACCAGGCAGAGCCAGATCTCATTGCAGGTTGATGCCTGGACTCCTCCACCAATCCTCCAGGAAGGCGTTGCATCGCTTGCCTGTGTGCATTTCCAAGCTGCTCCATCTGGGTGGAACACTGGGGAACAGCAGTCCTGCATCTTTGCTGAGAATGGATGAGGACTGAGATGCACCTGGGTTTGGAGATGCGGGTTATCTCACTGGGAGAAGGACAGAGTGTAGCACAAGGAGAACACACATAGCGCCTTAGGACAGAACCTAAATAAAGCCCGTCCAAAATCATAGCATTAAACCAAACTTCTGCACTGTCATACGAGAAGTTTCCTGTGACCCCAGAAGATGTGACTTCTCTAGGGTGAGAGCTTTGGACCACAGCGTGGGACCAATCTGCCATTGGAAAATACGTGTACATTGGGTGTGGTATTGAAAAAAAGGAGCTGTGCTCTCCTACCTGGGACAGTGTTCATCATTGCCTTTGGGCAGGTTTCAGACCACCCTGGAGTACGTCAGCACCCAGCCACCACTACTGTTTTTTCCCCTCTTTCAAAGCATTGCTGGAACTCTTGGTATAAAGTGAGGAAAAAAAGAAAATCAAAGTAGTGTATGAGTTTTGAAACAACCAAGCGGAATAAGGACATATCCTTCTGTATCTTCCTTCTTTGAGTTTTTGAAATTCTTAGGATTTGGTCAGCCTCCTAGATGCTGCACTAATTTCACATGGGCTCCTTCAACATACTGCCTCAATTCTGTCTCTTTCTGACTTTGCTAACCTACCACACTGCTGTGAAATACAAAAGGACTTTGATATTGAACATATGCAGGGCTTGTGTTTAAATTAAGGAGAAACGGACTGATCTCCAGCCACGTAAAACACAACAATGTCCACTTCCTCTTCTCTCCTCCTTATCAACAATAAGGAGGAATTTGAAAAGCCTCAGCTGAGCTGGAATGATGGCTTCCTGGTGTGCTTTGCCCTCATTGCAAGGAGGCAGAGCCACTTCTGAGCTGAAAACCATCACAGCAATAGATTTAGTTCCTGCTGGAAAATCTGCTGTGAGTTACAGCGATGGAAAATGTCTGTTGAACTAGCTTTCACCTCCCTCCTTTGCTGTGGCTTTTACCTGTGAAAACAGTAAGTGGTAACTGAGATTGTCTCAGCTTCCTGAGATGATCTCATCTTATTGAGATAAAAGAGGGAAACCCCATGCCGATGTTCAGGACAGTTCCAGGCCTTCAATGTGGACTGCTGCATGCGTGAAAACAGCCGTACAGCTTGCAGCATCTCCCCAGACCTGGTTAGCATTTGGACATGGTTGCAGATGTTTTGCATTGGAAAGAATGGCATGGAGGGAGGAAGAGCCAGGGCTCCTTGTCCTTCTCCCCGGTACGAGCAGAGATTCCATGGGGGTTTTGGAGGCAGAATCAAGTCCAAAGCGCTGTGGAGCATCAGCCAGCTCCATCCTGGCAGTCACCAGCCCCACTTGAGCAGGAGTTTTGTAGTAATATGCCTAGCCTGCAGTTGCACCTGCAATCATGCCTACATACTGGTGGTGGGAAGAGATTCAGATATACGTATGTAGGGGTTCTTAAGTACATCGCTCTCCAGAGAGGCAGTCTCCGCAGTGAGCTCTGGCTGTTATTATCAAGGCTACTGCTGTTGTCATTCCTCAGGCCAGCTGGCAGCACACATGACTCCTGCTGTCTTCAATAAAAACCAGTCTCTTGCTGAAGGCTGTCATTCCTTCTCTTCTGCACTATGCTGTGCTGGGCTGTTTGTGGTGGGCTGCCCTTGGTGAGCCTTGTGGTGCTGGGAAGAGATGTTGCCCTTGCAGCTGCACGGGCATTAGCACCCAGGCCACTTTGTCCCAACGAGGCAGGCTGGGAGGCCACAGTTTCTTATCCCAGCAGGGCTGGAAGTCCCTCTCTTTCCACTGCTCCATAGCCACAGATGGGGTTTGAATTTTTGTTGTTGTTGTTGTATGAAATATCCAAACAAATTATAATGCCCCCCTACAAACGGTTGTTCTGTATCTCATGCTCTTTATTCCCATTTCCCAGGGAAGTTGTAGCCCTTGTTTGCCTCCTCTTACCTAGCTGTGGAGAAGGGATAGGAAGGGGTCAAAGCCTCCCATAGGACTCACCATGTGCCCATAAACATCCTGGCCATGCTTTCTAAGGCCACAGCTTGCTCATATCAAGCAGTAGGTGCAGCTTTTTGCATTCACTTCTCCTGCGGCACTACAGGCAAATGGGAAAAAGCCTTGCACAGCAGCTGAGGATGTGTGGGGCTTCTGCAAAGAGAAACAAAATGTCAAGGATTCAGAGCCCTTGTGCAAAGCCCAGGTTAAGCAGTTAAGCTGAGCCTGAAGAGGAAGTCGGTTGTGGGGACGGTGGGAATATTTCAGGCTTCAAAGTGCTTTGCTATATCCTGCCCCGCAGTCAATGCTGGCTGCCACCTAATTGTAACTTCCCCTTTGCTGTGCAACCTTAATTCAAACCCTGAGCTCATGCTGCTGTGTGAGTCCTGAAGCCTTGTAACATGGCAAACGTGGGTGAGAGGGCTTGGCAGAGCCCAGGCTCACCGCTAGCTCTCACTGTTGCCTTCCCTTAGGTTGCTTGCATCTTCCTAAGGCAAACTCCCCCTCTTGCTCTCCTTAGCATCGCTAAGTACCGCTGTTGTTTAACCCCGAGGCACACCAGCTTGCTTGCAGACACACTGGTTTTCTTTTTAGCCGTGTTACATCAGCACTGAGCTGTTGCAGCCTCTATTCACCTGCTGATGAATTATACATGGCTGGCACAGCAGCAGCTCCCCGCGCTGCTAAGCTGGGCTCTCACCCTCCTGGCTGTGCTGGGGAAGAAGAGGAAATGTCAGTGTTGAAATAGGAACCTGCTTGGGTTTGCTTTCTCTCTCCTATTCACAAGCGGTGCCTCTGGAAGCAGTACCTGCAGCAAAACAACAGCAGCTCCGGAAGCTGCTGCTGCCCTTCGTCACTGCCCTCCTTCTCCTCTTTATGTAACCTGCCTGTCACCATAGATACGCTGCTGTAAATATTGAAAGTGTCAGTCCGCATGGAGAGAACCGCTGCAGGAGTTATCAGAAGCACAAACTCAAGGTGCAGCTACAGGTCCTCGCTTACCCAGCAAGGGAACATGGGGATGCAGCAAGCAAAGACGGATGGGAAGCTCTCTGCCCTGCTCACCCCACCAGAGCCGGCTCCACTGTTCCCCCCGGGCGTTGTCCCACTGTCTGGGAGCAGAGGAAGCATCACCGTGGTCTGATTTTTGGGTGGCCCTGTGTGGAGACAGGAGATGGACTCAACGATCCTTAAGGGTCCCTTCCAACTCAGGATGTTCTGTGATTCTATATGCTTCAGTCCAGAGCTCATCTTCCCCACGCAGACCATTGATGGGGACCCTGTGGTGGACGAGGCTTTTCCCAAAGCCCAGTTGGGGTCTGTGTAGGGTAGAGCTGCTGGTATCCCCCTGCAGAAGCCATCAGGAACGCATGGGGCTGGGATGCAGCTCATCCCTGTGCCTGCGCTGGGGCCCCATGAGTCATACCCATAGGTGGTGGCCGTGCCAAAGCCACAAGCATGACACTGACCTTTATAACAGCATCAAAAGCAGGGAAGGAAGAGGAGGACAAGGGAGACAGACCAGCAGATGGAAGAAACACACCGAGCACCTCTGTTCTCTGCTCCTTTACTCTGCTCAAAAACGTAACGGTAAAAACACACTTAAATGGCTGCTCCTGGAGGAAAGCGTGGGGTTTGTTTGTTTGTTATTTCTTTTTTCTCCTTTTTTAACTTCCCCAATAGATATTTTCTTCACAGGTTTGCCCTCTGGGTAAGCGAACTGGCGCTAACCGCGTGTCCCACAGAGCACCCGCATTTAACTCATCCTCTATACAAGGGAATTCCCCAGCCCTGTGCACAGCACCTGCACTCCATCCCAGGATGCGACATGCACAAATTTGTGCAAATCAGTTTGACTTACAGAGCAGCCTGCTTAGAAAGATCGGGTCAGGCTGCTGGGAGACTTTGAAATGCATTTCTGATACTTTGTAGCCTGTACAGCATAGGGGGGAAAGGCTATATCTGATAGCACGCACATGCTTGAGAAACAGTGGGTGTTACCTTGACACTGTAATGTGTTAGTGTTTATTTTGTTGGTTTGTTTGTTTTCCCGTACCAAGGTCAAAGTTTCCAAGCAGACTCAGCTGAGCTGCAGGGAAGTAAATAAATAAATAGATAAATAAAAGAAAGGGATACTTGGACGAAGTTTGAAGTCCTTCCCCACCGCCAAACTGCAGCGAGGTTCTGTTGGGGTGGCCAGGTGCGTGAACCCCGTTTAGACCCCGGAGCTGGGTTCTGTAGGAGATGGGAGCTGTGACCTTCGAGCCGGAGCCCTGGGCAGTGTGTGGCTCAGGCATGGGGATGTCCCAGCAACAGGAATGTGTTAGCTCTGAGCCAGATCGTCTATCATTCAGAGTGTATGAAAAGTTTTGGTCCTCATTTGCTACTTTCTGTGAGATACGGCAGAAAGCAAGAGAAGCAAACAACCGTGATACCACCTTCCAAAATACCCCAGGCTCCCCATCGGTGGCTCCAGTGCCAGTTTGGTGGTAGTGATTGCAGTGGGGCTGCCAGCTTCCCAGCATACAGACATTGATTTGGCCATCTTTCCTTCCTAACCTCAGCTCTGGCTGTGCTGCTGCTGAGGCCTTATTGGTTTGCAGGCGGTTCCTTCCCTTCCCCGCAGCAAGCCCTGCTTGTTTTGGGCAGAAAGCAAGGCACTGTGGGCTCCTGTGTCATAGCAGGGGAATAAATTTGGGATCCTGTCATTATCCTTTGGATCAACGAGCAGGATCCATGCAGGATTACATCTATAGCCAACGATCTGGACTATCAGCTAGTGCATGAATAGCTCTGTGAGCCTCCAGCTTTGTCAGTAAGGCCAAATGAGTGAATGGGGTTTAGGGACAAAGGGTTTATGCATCCATGGCAAGCCCACAACTGAGGACACACTCAGTGCTAGTAATTGGGGAACTGGGCTGGCTTCTGTTCTGCCTCAGTCCTCACCATGCGCATAGCAGGTTCAGAGAGCAAAGAGGAGTTCAGCAGGCACCAGGAGTGCTGTCTGAGCACCTGAACTCATTTCTAATTTTCTTCTTTTAGACATTTAGCATGCTAAGGTCTTGCCCTTGATAAGGCTCTTATGTTCCGAGTTCAGTTCTGAAGTTCTGACTTTTTGGTATCCCAGCCCTAAAAGAAGGAACCGCGCCTGCTGGAAGCACAGCAGGGTGAGAGCAGGCTGCATTGCTGGGGATGCACAGATGGGGCAAAGTGGGGTTAGCCTAGAAGATGGGGAAACTTCCTCCTGCTTCTGTGGTACTGCTTTTTGGCTTTTTAAATTCAACTTCCAAGCTGCAACATGAGGGATACTGAAAATGTCAACACGTGTGACCCAGATCTCTTTGATGGTGAGCCCTGAAGTCCCCCCACATGGATGGGGAACAGAGCAAAGCAAGCATGGTGAGTGCTTCTGCACAATTTGGGGCGATCTTTTGGGCGGTGGGATGTAAGGCTGAAAGGAAGCATTGGGAAGATGGGGGTGAGTTTTAGTGTAAGAGCAAATGGGAAAAAGGAGGGGAAAGGCTACAAAGGGCGGCTGGGGAGAAGAGCGGGAGAAGAGGGAGGAAAGGAAAAAAGCGTTCGGAATCAAAAACCAAAAAGCGTTAGAGGGTGGGACCCAGAGGGACCCCGCCGCTCGGGGGGGCGGGCAGGGGGCGGTCCTTCCCCTCGCTTCCTCCCACCCTCCATCCCCGCCACCGCCCAGCTTGGCCTCAGATCGGTAGCTGCCGCCGTCGGAGCCGCCATGGGGGTAGAGGGCTGCACCAAGTGCATTAAATACCTCCTCTTCGTTTTCAACTTCATCTTCTGGGTGAGCCCCGGCGCGGTGGGGGCGGCTGGGCTGCGCGTCCTGCTGGAGCCGGGGTTTTTCCATTCCTCCCCCCCCACCAACCAGCCCCCATGTTGAGCTTTGCACCCCGCGATTAGGGTTTTGGTCGGCGGGGCGGAAAGAGCGTTTATCCTTTGCTGTTTTTTTTTTAATCCATGCGAACGCAGCTTTATTTATGTATTTATTCAAATGGCACGTTTATATATATTCACATAGACGGGTCTATTTTTGCCTATGTGAATCCTCGGCGGAAGGGTGGGGGTTCGGCTCGCTGTCCTCTTACCGCGCACTCTGTTGCCGTGCGGTTTTTCGGGTGCTGAGGGCTGGATGGGGTGAGCCCCCCCGTGCGGAGGGGATGCGTTAAGCAGGGGAGGTTGGGGCTGCTGCTGTCCCTCGCAGCCCTGGCACCGCCTGGAGCGGGTTGGGTTAGGGCTGGGCGCTGCCTCGGGGAACTTAGTGGAGCCGGCGGATATTCCCAGGGTGGCGAGGTTTGCTTTCCTGAGAAAGTTTCTCATGGAATAATTCATCTGCCTGGGCATGGTGGTGGCAGTGGGTCCTCCTGGAGGGGAGGAAGGTCGCCATTAGCGTGTTTTTCCCAATTCCGGGTCAGCAGCGGTTCTGCTGATGCGTCGGGGAGCAGTGGAGACGCTCCCCAACCCAGCCTGGTTTGAGACTGTGCTTTGCCTTTCTTCTCACATAGCAGTGACCGAGGAAAGCTGACAAACGGTGACGACAGCGGCATTAATTGATATCCGATGCTGTGCCAGCTGCAGGATGAGCTGGGACCGTCGTCCTCCCTCTCTGGGCAGCAGGATGGGGCTGTGCCTCCCTGGGCTGTTCCCCCATGAGCTTTAGTGCCTCTCCGGGGGCTTTGCTTCCCTCCTGCTCCTAGCTTCCTGCCATTCTTGTTGCAGAAGTGTGGATGCAGAGAGGAAGGGTCTCATGGGGACAGGAAGGATACAGGATGGCCGTGTGCTGCTGCTACTCCTGGGCAGGCTCCCCCACTCGTGCCATATACCTAACTCCTAGTAAACCATCCTTTTTCTTATGAGGGGAACGCCAGATCCGTTTTCCTTCCCTTTATGGCTTCTGGTGCCTTCTCCCCAAAGTGCTGCCAAGGGCTCGCCAGCCGGCAGCTGGTTCCCGGGGCAACTGTGTGGGTGTCCCAGCCCTTGGGAGGTGTGGGATGCGGGGCTTGGGGCGGTGTTGGTGCCAGCCACTTGGTATGCCGGGGCTGCGGGACTGCTCGGTTGCTTGTTGTGCGCTTGGCGCTGAGTAGAAAACAAGCGCGAGGCAGAACTGGGAGCTTGGCAGGCACCGGGGCTTGGCTGCATGCTGAAAGGCAGCTCGCTCCGGGGGAGGAAAGGAAGTAATTCTAAGCCTTAGCTGTGTTAACAAGTAAGAAAGAAGCTGATAACTTTTTGAAGTGGCCCTGTTGTCCTGCTGGGGTGTAAATAAACGGACACCCCCGAAGCAGCGCAGGGACATAACAAAGCCGCCGTGTTGGGAAGCAAAAGTAAAATGTTGCTTCAGCGCCAGTTGCCCTGGGCGCCTTGGCAGCCCTGTCTGCCTGAGATTTCTCTCTTTCTTGAGGCCTTCTTTCCCTTGTGCTTGTGCTTTAGGAAGAGCCAGGCTGTTCTGCTGGCTGGGGTGAGCGGTTGGGCCACAATGGCTGTCAGGGAGCATGCATAGGACTGCATGCACATCGCTGGTGTGTGCTGAAGGGTACTGGGAAGGAGAGTCCTGGGGCTGCCCAGAGCTTTCTGAAGCTCCACAAGATCTGTGGCACCTCCAGCAGGGTCGTGCTGGGCTGTAGCATGATGATAGTGGGCAGACATCACTGGGGTGGTGGAAGAGGACAAGGGCAGCTCTGGGAGAGCCTCAACCCACTGAGATAACACAGGGCTAATAAGGAAAAGCCTTTGTGTGCCACGAGCTTGGCCCGAAACCTTGGTAGAAATACTTGAACCCTGTTTCTGTTTTTTCTTGCGCGGCTGAATCAGGCAGTATACTTGTGATATTTGAGAGCCATGGAGAGCAGCGACTTTTGGGAGATGGCCAGCTGTCGGCGGAGGGCGCTGGGTTATTGGGTGGCTGCAGAGTGGGATGCCAAGCTCAGGCCCTGAGACGTCGCTGGTGGAAGGGCACATTGGGCTGGAGCCACTTTTATATACCCCAAGAGGCCAAAGGAGGCCCAATAGGTCTTTTAAAATGTGATTAAACATAACCAGAAAGGAATTGGCCTCCTCTTACCCAGCCCATCAGCCCAGCGCACTGCCACCTGCTCCAGTGAGGGGTCTAGTTCAAAGAGCTCGCTTCTGGTGTGATGGTGACAAGTTGGTGGTTGGACTAGATGATCTTAGTGGTCTTTTCCAACCTTAATGATTCTATGATTCAGTCCTCCTTTCCATGCAAGACTTAGCTATTTTCTCTGATGCATGCTGAGTTGTCTGTGGCACAGGTGGGGGTGTAAAGGAAGAGCACAGGAGGAACATGAAAGTGAAAGACTGCGCATTACAAGAACAGGTGAAGTTGCTGAGTATTCACTTATCAATTCTGAGAAATTCTGCTGGTCACCTGCCAGCCTGCAAGAGCACGTATGCGGACATTTGGTGATACTGAGGAGGGTGGCAAGCTTGCACTTCCCCAGCCCTCGGTGGTGGCCCCATGGGGACAGTTGTGCTCCAGGGCTCGTTCCCCAAATCACACCAACAGCAAGGCTTTAAATGAGATTTAAAATGGGATAAAACCCAGTCAGAGAGATGGAGGTTGGTGTGGTGCGCGGCTCAAAGGTTCTGCTCAGAAGCAGCTTGGCAGGTTCGCAGAAACAGTTTGAGTCCTGTTTGGGTTGCAGCCCCACACACATGCCTGGACTGGAAGCTGCTAAAATGGTGTTAGTCATAGTGTGTCACAGGCTTTTCCAGCGCAGTGGGGTTTATGTTTTGATCCTTGGTCTCCTTGGGAATCACAGTGTTGCAAACACTGAGGGCAGAACGCTTTGCCAGCATCTTGCTGTCGTGACTTGGGGCTTGGTGTAGTTGGGAATCCACAGTGCAGCGTACTTCCGCGTGCCTTGGCAGCATCTCACTGGGCTGTTTCTGGGTTCTCTGTCGTGTGAACACAACCCTACGTGTGAGCCCTTCGGTGTCTGCCTGCAGGAGCTCATGTAAGCAGCGCTCCATCCCGTGGCAGTACCTGCCTGAGCTGCCCAGGGAGGGAGCGTCGCTGCCGGCTGAGGGGCTGCTGTGTTCCTGTGGCTCATCTGTCAGACACCCTAACACTCACCTCCCGTGGTAGCGCGTACACGCCTTGGGAAGCACTTTGATGCTGTGATGGAAAGCTCTGCGTGAGTGTGTGTTATTAAAAAGGGAAAGCAGTTGCATTACTGGTGGAGTTAAACACTGATGTGTGTGGCCAAACCAATTCTAAAGATGTATCTGAAATTGTTTTCCTGTACCGCTGGAGTGTTTAACCCTTGCTGGTGGGTGCCAGTGCCTGAAGCTGTTCCCATATAGGGAGCATCCCACGGTGTGTCCCCCACCAGTGAGTGGGGACATGGGGCTCCCACTCTCCCCCCTCCTCCTCCTTGGGCTGTGTTTGGCACCCAGCCTACCACTGCTTTGGGAGTGTTCCTCCGGGTGTGTTTGGAAGGGCCTCACAGTGTTGTTGGGCTGGTAACTATAGGCACCAGTGGAGAACTTGGTCTTGCTCTGCTGCTCTATTAATAGCGGCTGCTGGAAAGTGGCCATGGCTGAGCTGCTCCAGGCAGAGCATGGACAAAATGCTGCCTTCCTCCCATGCATGAAGAAAATGGGCCTTTCTGCCTCATTTTTGCCCCAGTTTCTGAATAGACTTAGCCAGCAAATTTTTAGCCATGTGGCCTGACCATCGACAGCCATGGAAGATCGTGGTCTCAGGAGATGATGGAAAGGTCTCATCTCTACTTCCCCCCAAAAAAGAGTTGTGGCTTGCGAGTGCCTGTGTCAAGCTCACTAAAGATCTTTAAGTTCTGTGGCTTCCATCAGTTGAATTGCATCTACCCTGATCTAAGTTGCTTCCCCTGCTTAGGTTCAACCCTGATGTAGCGATTAATTCCTGGCTGCTTGTTAGGTGAACTGCTTCAGCCTTGGTGAGCTGCTTCTTCCTTCCATGCCCTCGCTCCCCATGCCCCAAACTGAGTGAGGAAGGTGGTGTCCCAGCAGAAGGGCCAGCCATGTCCGTGGGAAGATGCACTGCTAAAAATACAGCATTGTGAATTACCGGCACTGACATAACCTTTATTTTCCTTGGGGCCGGGCAGCAGGATGTCTGTTGCGCTTCGGTCAAGGCGCCCCATAGCTACGGCGGCTTCTTTCTCCTCCTCCTCCCTGCCAGGAAAGCTGTGGGGGAGAGGGATGGAGAAAGGCTGCAGGAGGAAGAAGGGTGGTAACAGCAGAAAAACTGAGAGTGATACGCATCCTGCTGTGCGTAAGCATCATCTCATATAGGGATTCCCCATGTTTACAGGGGGAGGAGGAATGTGCCTTACGATCCTGAAGCATGGGAGTTTGCTCCTTCATCGTGATGGAAGTGATGCCTCATCTCCTGAACTGCAAGTCTCGGGGCTGCCATCCCCCTGTGCCAGCTAGCAGCCTCGGACACGTCTTGGGCAGGCAGGATCCAGCTAGAAAAGCCTGGCTGTCTGAGGCAGAAGCAATAAATCTCAGGAAACTGGAAAGGAGCAGCAGAGAGGAAACAGCAGAGCTGCCGTAGCCAGCCCTTCTGTGCCCTTTGGGGTGTAAAGCCCGGGATCAGCTCCTTACACCTTTACAAAGGGGCAGGAGGGGTGTGGAAGAGGTGTTATTTGTCTTTGTGTTTTCTTTTGTTTTGAAGTTTTTCCTAATTTTTTTAAATATTATTATTTTTAAAATAAAGGCGGGCAAAAGTGCAAGCACAGGGAGGCATTAGGGGAACTGTTAGAGGGCTCATGTTGTGGAAACCACGTCCAAGAGGAAGGTAGCACGACCTTTGCTGAAATCAAAGCTTTTACTATTGCTCTCATTAGAGCAGTCCCCAAAAAATGCAAATCAGGGGCTGCGCTGGGCACTGGGTTTGCGTTTGCAATGAGTCTCAGAGACGTTAAGGGTCTAAACAGCGTGATAAAGAAAGAGGAATTCGATAGCCTGCATGAGGTGATGGATTCCTACAGGAAAAAAAGGGAGATCTAGGCAATGAGGCTATGCAACTTGGAAACCAGAAAGGTGCTCAGGGAAACTGGGGCTCTCTGGTGCCGCTGCAATGTAAATGCTGCACGCCCCAGCGGACACAGGGTTACTCCAATAGATCAGCAGGGTTTTCTCACTCATGTTTTCATTCCTTTGGAAAGATGCCGTCGTTGCATTCTGTGCTGCTCGGTGGTGGATGGATGTATGATTTTCATGGAAAAAGTTACTCAGCGTAGCCTAAATCCTGTTTTCATTAGCGAGTGAATGTCGTTTGCTCTTAAGAAACGCAGCTGCTGTTGGATTGAAACTTCCAGTTGAAGGTCCTTGGTGCTCTGTTTAAAAAATGCTTTTCTTTTTGGGTTGTTCTCTAATTAGAAAAAAAACACTTTATTCTGCTGGAACCGGAGTTTCTGTGGCAATCCAGTGCTTTGTTTCCCCTTCCTTGCTCTCCTTCCGCTCTTCTTGTTTCCTTCCCCACGGAATCCAAAGCGTGGCCGAGTTCCTCTCCGCATTCAGGAGGTGGGCTGTTTGTGGTGGCATCCACGAATCCAGGGACCACCCCCTCGTTCCCAGAGGATAAGTGGACACAGGCTTTGTTATGTTCTCAGACAATGAGCAAGCGATGCCGGGCTTGATCTGGGGGCATTCTGTGAAGCTGCTGGCTGCCTTATTTGGAGCCGAGCTGGGGCGCTGGCTGCCTATGTGGCACGTCCATTGCCAGGGCTGGGAGAGCGGAGGGAGCCTGAAAGGAGGGAGGTGGCATTGGTTGCTGGAGACAAGTGCTAAAGATGGTCACTGTTGGGAGCAAAGCCTTTCCTCCTTGCCCTCCTGAATTGCCTAGAAGGAGCGGGTGGGGATTTTGTGCCAGGAGGTGCGAGGTCAGCTCACCCATGGAGTTCTGCATGGGCTGTGTGCTCGCCTGAGCTGCAGGGGCACCCCAATGAAACAAAGTCTTGTTTGGGATTTGCAGGAGTCAGCAAGGAAGAAACTCACCCTCTGGCCTAAGAGGGAGCGAGACTGGGTGAATGCAGGGAGCCTTTTTTGGAAATCTCAGTCCACGTGCGTTCGATTAAGCACTGCTGCACTCGCACGGCTGAAGACTTTGCACTTTTCCTAAACAAAATCTCTATTTTCTGTTTTTTTTTTTTTGTTGTTGTTGTTTTTTTTAAATGCGACCTTCATTCTTGCACCTGACCCAGCTCAGACCCTTCTGGAAAAAATTGTGCATCCATTTCTGTAGTTTTCAGGAGTTATCTTCCCATGTTGTACATGGGCTCTTTTTTAAGATGAGTGGCTTCAGGGGTTTCAAACACTCAGATGGGCATTTAAGCAGAAGTTTGCAGCAACTGATCTGAAATTCCTCAGAATTTTTTTTTTTAATCACATTTTCATTTTTTTCCCCTCTCTCTGATGCTTTTAAATGAAAGAGAGCTGCCATGGGTAATGACTCCTGATGGAAGTCTGCTCTCCCAGGGCAAAATAACTGGACGTAACACAAAGATGGAGTTGGACTCGATGATCCTTATGGGGCCCTTCCAACATGGGATATTCTTTGATGCTCCCCAGGAGTGCAGTCACCTGCAGGAGCTGGGAGGTGTTTGTACATATTTGCAATGAAAGGTTTCCTCATAAAGCACTGCAGTCACAAGCTTTGAGGCTCAAAATGCTGCAGAGATGAGGCGAGGGGCATGTTTTTGTGGGCTGTTGTGGAAATCACAGCCCAGGTTGGAAGGACCTCAGAGATCATCTGGTCCAACCAGAATTTGCAGAAAGCTGCAAAGCTAGAAGCCACCCACAGGTCATCATCATGCTCCTGCCTGGGAGTTCAGGTCTGGCCATGGGTAACGTGTGGCTCTGCTCTCTCCACAGCTGGCCGGGGGCATCATCCTGGGAGTGGCCCTCTGGCTCCGCCATGACTCGCAGACCACCAACATCCTCTACCTGCAGCTGGGTGAAAAGCAAGCTCCCAACACCTTCTATGTCGGTGAGTAGTGCTGGGACGGGGGCAGAAGGGAGGGCTCGAGATAACTGCTGCCAAGCCAGTATTCTCTGTATTGCCCTGTTCTGTGGTGATTGTAGGTGGGGTGAGGTCCGGTCCCTCCAGAATTCCTCAGATCAGTGGCATGGAAAGTATGTGTCCGTATCTCAGGGGCAGGCAGAGATCTGAGTCTGTTCCTCTTTTCCTCTGTAGCTGAAAGTGTTTACATTCCATTTGCCCATCAAGCTGCGTATCATAGAATCACAGCATGGCTGCAGTTGTAAGGGACCTTAAAGTCCACCCAGTTCCAATCCCCTGCCTTGGGCAGGGCTGCCCCCCACCAGCTCAGGCTGGCCAGGGCCCCATCCAACCTGGCCTTGAGCCCCTCCAGGGATGGGGCATCCACAGCTTCTCTGGCAGCCTGTGCCAGTGCCTCACCACCCACCGAGAAAAGAATTTCTCCTCACCTAAATCTCCCCTCTTTTAGTTTAAAACCATGCCCAAGACCTTCTGCCCAGCTGTACGTGGCTGCCAGAGATGCTCCTGCTGTCAGCAGCAGTGGGTTTTGCCCCCCTCTGCCTCGTACCCAGAGCTGTATTTAAAGCATTTCCCCTTTGTATGGTTTACATTTAAAAAAAAAAAAAAAAGTTAAACACGTTCCTTTCCAGGAACTGGTCCAAACACCTCCTTCCTTCAGAGGCCAAATGGATTTGTCCCAAAAGACACTTCTCCAAAACCTAGGAGCATCCTTTGCTCTCCGACTTGTTTTCATTTGCTTTCTGTCCATGCCCTTTGCTGTTTGGGTGCGGGTGGGGAGCACGCAGCAGCAGCAAGCCAAGCCCCTCAGCCCCACTGGCTCCCAGTGCTGCAAGCAGCCCGGCCACACGGCTCCTGCTCTGTTTAAAGTTATAGTCAGCAACACTCTGCCTGGATTCCTTCTAGTGGCTGTAATTTCCATGCAGTAATAATAGCAAAGCGTTTCTTTCAGCTGCTGCCTCTCTTAGCCAGCCCTCTTCAGCCCGAAGTCTGGGATTCTGTTTTTCTCCTTTTTACTCCTTTTTCCCCCAACAACTGGCATGCCCTCCTCTTTCTCCCGGCCATCCAACAACCACACAGTGTTCCCGCCTCAGAGGCCTCTCCCTGGTGCCCAGGACTGGCCTCTGGAGATATATAGATATATGGGTTTTTTTTTTTTTCCCCTTTCAAGCTGCTTTTTGGTGGCTTTCAGGGCCTGTAGGGAGGCTGTAATGCTGGGCAGGCCTTGCTGCGGGATGGGCAATGCAATGGATTGGGCAGCAGGGGCAAATGTGCACAGTGGGGTTTGTATCTGGGGGAGGGAGTGGTGCTTTGTTGCCTCCTGGTTTTTCCTCTGTGTCCTTCCTCCTCCTCTGACAAAAAGAGTGAGAGCTATTTGGTAAAGGTTATAGCCACATGAGTGTTGTGAGAGGAAAAACTGTGCTGCACGTGGGGTTGGGCAGCAGTGGAGAAGTGAGAGGAGGAGGATGTGGGGAGCAAGGCACAATGCTTATCTGCCTTCTGCCTGCGGCAGGGCTTTGTGTCTCCCCAGAAATTAGGCAGAAGCAAAGCAGCTTGCCACCACAGCCCTCTCCTCCTGCAGGTCTTGTCCTGGAGAGCTCACACTGCAACAAGGGGCACAGCAGCTGCTTTGGGGCTTGCAAGAGCCAGCGAGACTGGGGATGGGGATCCCTAGAGTGCCACAGCTTTATGCTTTTGAGACTGTTGAGGGAAGTGCTTGCTCTCCTTCCAAGCTTATGGTTTTACAGCGTGCGGTTTCCGAGGTGATTTGACTTGCTAGGGGGTTCTGCTGGCATTGGTGAGTTATTTTGCCTAGCAGAGGGAGCCTGGGCGTGCTTCTACACGCACACCAGTTGGACGCCCTCAAGTGTAAGTCACCCTACAGAGAGGCAGCATGAGCCAGCGGTGGGAGCTGGGTGCCTCACAGCCATCCCTGCTGGCAGCTGTTCTGAGAGAGCAACTGGGTTTCCTCCTGCTCTTCCTCCCTCTCCCCTTTGGTTGTGGATTTCAATCAAAAACCCGTCCTGAAATATGCTGTTAGCCGGTCAGCAACCAGCCTTCACAATAGCTCGCAGCACTGACAAACTGAATGCTAACAACTAGTTAACCATTTCCTAGATATCTAGTGACCCCATGCATAAAGAACCATTTTTTTTTTTTTTTTTCAAAAGAGCAGTGCTGTGAGAGCCTCGCCGCCGGCTGCTCTCAGCGTTCCAAAGTGGGCAATGTGCACCCAGCTGTTCCCAACCGGGTAGGAGCAGCACGACCCATTGCTTTCATTGTCTTATCCCTGGGCCTCTGGCCAAGCACAAAGCCGTCCAGATTTGGGGGTGGTTTTCCATGTGGCGTTGGGTATAGGAAGAGGGCTGGGTTTGCCGCTGTTTAGTTTTCCCCCCGACTTTTCACTTTTTGTCAGTGGTTCCTCTGCTGTCTCCTTCCTGGAACAGCAGCACCGGTGCTCCTTGGCAGGGTGTAGGGTTTCGGGCAGGCACGCAGTAACAACTTAAATTTGGACTCGGAGGCTGTCGCTGCCACTCCCTTTTTTCCCCTTCTCTGCTGTCCTGCAGCATATTGCTGCCCAAATAAAAAATATGTCATCGCTTTTCTATGTTTGGGCTTTTTCCCCTAGCAACAAGGCTGATAAAGGCAGCCGTTCTGGCTCTGGCTCCCCAGCATCCACATGTGATCATGATGCGATACCCATCGCTGGTGTCCTCACTGCAGCCTGGGCTTTGCACAGCACCTTCAGGAGTCTTTGCTGGCCTCAGGGGCTCTGGTGCTCACATTAAAGCATATTTAGCAGCCGTGCAGGAGGGGTCAGGACATCTGAGCTTCCCTGGGTTTACCTGCTGGCCTTCCAGCATGCAGGGGTGAGTGTGGCCATGGGCTCCAGTTGTGGACAACCCATTATGTCACAGGGCTAGGCCCAGCAGCATGTCTTGGGTGGAAGCTCTCATGGAAAGACCCAGGGTGCCCCAGAGTCCCAGTTTCTGGGTCTTTGTGCTCTTCTCCTTCAGGGCCTGGGTGTGCTGGAGGCTGGCAGGCAAAGGTGTGAGCGGTGGCTGGGCTCACACAGCCAGCAGTGGACACCAGGGCTTGCATTTGGCATTGAAGCACAGTGAGCAGAATGGTTGCTTGCGAAATTAACGTGTACGTGGTTTGTTGTTTGTTTTTTTGTTCTCAATTGGAAGTACATGTATTTTTCTCTATTGGAAGTAAGCCTATTTATAGTTAAGGACAATTTAATTATCTTGCCCCTTAAAAGAAAAAAAGGCTGTGGTTTGCTGGTCCTGGAGTTTCCGCTAATCGCTGACAGATCAACACCTTCAATAGCGGTGGAATTCTTCTTAAAATAATAGATGTAGTGCACAACACTTTGTCAGTAGTTCCCTCTAAGTGTTTGGCTTATACCGTTTCTCTAACAATGAAAATAATCTTCTTTCCGTATTTTTAGCACAGAATTCAGTTTCTATTAAAGAAGCAACTTGCACTTAATTGTAACCCAGCATACCTTCGTAGTGACCAGCTCCTGAGGATCATTTACTCTGCAAGCTAAAATTGGTTCTGACTTAAGGCCACTTCCCTGCTGGCTTTGTAAATCTTGACTTAAAGTCGGCGACAGCGAGTTATTTTGGGTTCAGATCTACCCAACTGCAAAACAACTTGTGTCATCGTGTATTTGGCTTAGGCTCAGAAGGCAGCCTCGTTGCCTCTAACATGCAGCCTGCTCATGCTCCCTGGTTGTGCACCAAGGGCAGGGGAAGCTCCAAAACTCTCTGGGCTTTGTGGATGCTGGAGACATGCAGCAGACCTCCTCCAGGCTGCGTGCTGACTTTTGAGACCTAAGGTCTCTGTCATATGATTCTATGACCCAACATTTCCCAGACAGGCAGAACAGAAGAAATCTGGTTGTGTCATCTCTTCCTGTGGGGTCAGTTTGGGTATGGGTGTGTACACATGTGGATGTTGGTTGGGTTTCTCCACGCATTCCCTTTGTTTTCGCAAAGGAAGGTGAACCCTTTTCCTCTTCCTCATGTTCTCCCACACAAAGGCAGTGTCTCCATGTGCATGCCGCTTGGCCCCAGAGGGCTTTCCATGCTATACAACAGGGTTACTCCATCTGGAAGGCATTAGCAGCCATGGAGCAGCAGAATTTCTCTTAGGAAAAGGGATGGAGGGAAAGGAAGGGGCTTTCCAATTGTCATCTTCCAGCACGCCCTCTCTGCTTTTTGCCTCTCTCACACCATTTCCAGGAAAGCACTGTTGGTCCTGTTTGCACCGTGAGATAAGACTGAGCCTCCGGGGGCTGGGCAGACCTGCTGGGCTGATTGCATGAGTAATTAGATAAAAATACCGCAGCACGGCCTCCCCTTATCCAACCCTACTTGAAGGGACTTCCCAAACCCTGCCTCTGTCTCACTCTCAAGCTGAAAGGAAATAGACCCAGGTCAGGACTTGTTGGCTATGGAGACAGGGTTCTCCAGGACTCATCCTCCCCACCTCCGAGCAATGGTGCCAGCCTTCCCTGTTTGGCGGCCGCAGCCCTGCCAATCTCACTGGTGGCTTGCACAGGCATTGCATTTTCCTCCCTGGGAGCCTCTCTGGCGGGAGGATGAGAACAAAAATCTCTTTTTCCCTCCCCACAAAGGCTCTGCAAGCCCTGGCCTGGCAGCCTGGGGCAGGAGCAGCGCATCGTGAGGGGGGCAAGGCTTGGAGAGCCGCCCAGCTTTCCTGGGAAGAATGGTGTGATGCTGGGGAGATTTCTTTTTGCCTTTTTTTTTTTCCTTTTCTTTTCTTTTGGAAACATTGCCATGGTGACCTGAGGGAGAGAGACTGGCTTCCATTAGCTTAATGAGTTAAAGCTGCTGAGAGAGAAGGGAGAGAAGGGGGGGAGGTAGGTGGGAGCTGCTTGGGAATGCCCCTGCCTGGAGCCTTGCACAAGGGGAGGGCTGCCTTGTCCTCCTCCTCTTCATTTCATAAGGACTCTGCTGGGCTCGTTCTTCCTTTTATTTTTTTTTAATTATTATTTCTTCTCTACTTTTTCTATTGTTTTTTTTTTTTTCCTTCCCAGCAGAGACAGGGCATGGGTTTTACAGCACTGCGGGTACCAGCAGTGTGACCACAGTGCTGGAGCAAGCAATGACATTTAGTGCTGCCTTTTCCTCTCCCACCTCTGCTCCCAGCACTGAGCATCCTGGATCCTACCTGCAGTGCAAAGCATTTCCCATCCAGGATGGACTCACAGGCGTTAATCCCCTCTCCGAAGCTGGAATTAGGAAGAGACTTGGGCAGGGGAAGCCCGGCCAGGTGCTCAGAGGAACAGTGTGTCATTCAGAGTGGGATGACAGGTGCCTTGCTCACTGACACCAAGCCCACGCTGGCTGTCATCGCTGCAGGCTGCCAGGAATGAGGGCTAAGACGTGTCAGGCTGCTTTCTGGGAAATGGGCTGGGTCGTTCCAGATCAGCAATGAGCAGTGCTCCCGCTGCCTGGCACCCAGGCAGACACCGGGCACTGGCCCTTTCCCTCAGGGGGAGGGGTGGGTGTGGGGAAAACGTATTCCAGAGCATGCAGCTGGGTGTCTTGGTTGGCTTTTTTTTTTTTTCTTTTGCAACCTTCAATGTGGCATTTCCAAGGAAATTTTTATTGTACAAAACCACATCACTGCGTTACATATTTTGTGCTTGTTTTTGAATAGGCCCTAGTGTCCCACCATAGGCTGCAGTGCTCTAAGGGGATACTGTAAGGGCCACTTGTTTGTGCCCCACACTGCAACTGGCTTTTATCCCCCGAACTGTAGAGGGTTTTTGATCTTTCTGTGCTCAGGCCCATCTCCCTGTCTTGGTTGCCTGGACCCAGCCTGGGATGTGGGGATAGTGATGAGGTAGTTGTCCTTCATGACCCTTAAGAGAAGCACTGGAAGGGGCTGTTGTCCCTTCTGTTCTCCTGATGATGTTCTGGCAATGCTTTCTCAGCCTGGAAGTTGCCTTTAGTGTTCATTTTGAGGGATTTAAGAATGCAGCCTTCTATAGCCCTGAGGGTGAGCTGCCTGTCAACTACCCGCAGCATCGTGCTCTCCAGAAGTGCTGCATCTGCTTTGTTTCCACCTGCTGGGGCGGGGGGGGTTGGTGGGAACGATGGTTTTTCTCCCATGGTAATGACTTGCCCCCTTGCCTCCAGTGGAAGGAGCAGCCAGTGGGTCGCGGTGAGGATGTCTGTGTCACCATGACAGGGCCATCCTGCTGGGTCAGTCTGCCATTGTGCTGCTCTTCCCTTGCGCCTGGCTTCCTCCCTCCTGCTGCCTCTAAATATAGCAAGGGAGAGACGTGGGGTCCCGGCAGCGGGGCCATCCTGAGGACACTTCCCTGCCCAGGTGGGCTGTGGTGTTTGAGTGGCAGTGGCTTTTGTTTTCAAAGGGAAGGTTCAGGAGCTGAAGTTGACCCTTTCCGGTGTTTAACACATCCATACTGAGGTTTTAAACACATCAAGGTTGTTGTTGTTGTCTATGTGCTTTTTGGAAGGTTTACCTTGGCTTAACTCCACTTGCAGTGAGGTCAGTAAGAGCACTCATGTCATGCGTGCCTGTTACAAATGGCTTTGGAATGGGAAGTAGAACCTGATGACAAAATGGTAGACCCACAATGCTTGAAAATATCAGTTAATTAAAATATACCAAACCTATGGGCTACATGAGGAGAAAGCAGTGCTTCTAGAGCAGGATCCAGGTGAGGTGTAACTGAGCTGGCAGCACTTGGCCATTGAGTGGCCCAGCTTTGGGTTCCTGCGTTCTGGGGAGCTTTGGTTTCCCAGCACCCCGTGCCTGGTGTCCCAGCCTTGCAGCAGTCAGGGAGCAAGTTTGCTGTGTGAGTTTAGTAAGCTGAACTAAACAAAAATTCTCTGTGGAAGAGGCTCTAACAATCAAAAACTGCTTAAGCAGTGCTTTTCCCTTAGTTTTGTGGTGGGATAAATATTTGCCTGATGTATAATATAAACAGACCGTACGCCTTATTGTTTGTTTAAAAAGATATGCTAACTCATCGTTTTTGTTTCCTCTGCTTAAGTATTTAAAATATGGTGCCATGGGAACTCCTGTACCACAGCTTTCAGGACACTGTAGTGCCTTTGTCTTCCCTGCTATGCCCTCTTTCTATCAATGATCAAGCTCTGGGCATTTCCTGCAATTTTGGGGGTGGCTGCTTTTACAAGGTTCAATGTTAGCCACTCGGTGCACGCTGAAGTCTGACTCTCCCGTGTGCTGTGTAGTTTGCCTGAGCATGAGCATCCCACTGGGGGATGAGCCATCCCAGTGGGGGTTGGCTCAGGCTGAGGGAACGTCTGTGGACAAAGTCACCCCAAAGATGCTTGCTGACAGTGATAACTTTTATTTTAATGGAAGGAACAATAGGGTGGTGTCAAACTGTCTGAAGAGTGGATCGCTTCCTCCAGCCCATGGAGGTTTGCACCTGAGGATGTTGGCGGAGCAGGAAGCAGTGTGAGATGCAGTGGCTTTGCTGCTGCTACATCCACCGCCGCCTCTGCTCCTCTGTCTCCCAGTATTTAATTATGCACACCTGTAATTAGCAGTGATGGGCAGCCAGCGTGCCTGGCCACAGTGGGATGCTCCCACAGATCATCCCATGTTAACACCCTTGCCTCTCGCTCTGTCTTGCAGGAATCTACATCCTGATTGCAGTTGGTGCTGTCATGATGTTCGTAGGCTTCCTGGGATGCTACGGCGCGATCCAGGAGTCACAGTGCCTTCTGGGGACGGTAAGGCTCGGCGCTTCGGCTGCTGCCCGGCAATGTGGCATCAAGTGGTCCCTGTGCCATCTCTTCCCTACCCTGCATCCCCTGCCGTTTCCCATTTCAATCTTGGTTTTGGGGCTGCTGTGGAGATTCCAGCTCTTGCATGGAGTCGTGATGTTTTTGCCTGTTAGGACTAGGAAACAGCAAAGGTTTCCCACAGTATCTCAGTGAGATTGTCAAGGTAAATCCTGGGAAACCCAGTGCTGCAGAGCTACAGGTGTCCTTGATGTCAGGCAGCAGCCTGGATTCCTGGCGCGGGGTGAGCTCATTTGCACAAAGTGCAGCCACACCAAAAGCTTGTGCCTCAGGAGAGGGACATGCAGATACTTGCAGGAAATTCTCACATGCAGCTTGGCTTCAGACCAGGTGCCAGGCTTCGTAACATTGCCAGGCAGGGACTGCCAGCCTCAGGGAGTTCCTGGCTGCAAGATGCCACCAGTGTGGAAGATTGTGACCTGTGGGTGCAGACCCTGATGCAACAGAGGGAATGAAAGCTTTCTTCCTCTTGCTCCGCAGATCGCTTCCCCCCCAGGTTGCTTCTGTATCCACACTGGCACTAAGAAGGGGCTTTTATAAAGCACTTCTGTAAATTGGTGGATGAGAGCAGGGTTTTGCTGCAGGCTTTATTGGTGCTACCAGGAATAGGAGGAGCCCCTGCACAAATCTGACAGCCATGGTTGAGCAAGATCTGACAGCAATGAGTTGGTTTTTTTTTTTTTAGTGTGAGCGATTACAGAACCTGAATTACCCCTCACACCCTCTTGAAGTTGGAAAGAGGATTAGGAGGGCAGATGGTACGACGTACCTGCAGCCCAATGGGGAAGCCGGCTGCTTTGGCTGAAATTAGCAGCTCGAGCTGCTGGGTGCTGCTTGCCTGTGCTTGTACTGTGGCCTGCCAGGAGAAGGCTGGAGGTGCTTCCTGATAGCCCTTCCTGCTGGCCAGGGCTCCCACCAGGCTCCAAGGACGTTTAGGGCAGCATACTTGGAGTGCTCTGCAGGAATGACACAGAGACCTCCATCACTTGGCTGGGAGCACCTCCATGTGCCGTGGTATATTGCTGCACCCTGATCTGGGCTGAACAAGCCATCGTTCCTCAGAGGGTACCCACCATGAGAGTGAGCCCTCCCACCGAGCTGTGTGTGAGCTCTGCAGCACCCCGCTTCCAGTCTGACAGATTGACCACCACGGTGTGTTCCTGGGATACAAACAAGGAGAGGGAAGAAGGCTTGGGGTGGTGGCAGGGAGGAGTGTGGGAGCTGCACCAACAGGGCGAGGCTGTGGGAAAACATCACTTTTTGTATTTATTCAAAAAACTGCAGTAGCTTTGCAGGGCTGAGAATGCCGGGAGAGCTGGCTGTAAATCATCCCCTGACACCCTGCAGCTCCTCAGCAGCCAAAATGTGCTTTTAACCCTGCGCTGGCAGCTCCCATCCTGGGGCAGAGTAGAAGAACTGGCTGGGTGTTCCTGCAGCAGTGAGTCTGGTGGTGCACGGGGCATCCTTGAGCCTGCAGTCTCTGGCAGGGAGGGAGGCTGTGGTTAGCACTCCTCAGCTGTGCCAGTAGGGAGCTTGGGAATGGGGTGGCATCTGATGGCTTGTAGGATGATGCGCTTGGGATAAGTGTGTGAGAGACCTTGCTCGGGTCTCCTCCATCAGAAGTGCTGCCACGCACCCCTCCCACCTTACTGCTTCTTCTGCCTGTACAGCTGTGCTTAAGCATCCCTCTCCCACTTTGTTTCTGCAGTTCTTCACTTGCCTGGTGATCCTGTTTGCCTGTGAAGTTGCAGCTGGAATCTGGGGATTTGTCAACAAAGACCAGGTAAGGCAGCTCCACGTCCTGTGACTGTGGGATGGGGAAGCTGTGCAAGTACAACGGCTGGGTTAGAAACAGCTCCTGGCTGCCAGCTGTGGGGAGCATATTTGTGCACGAGGCCTCTAGGAGTGTGTTTGCAAGAAATGCATGCCGTGGCAGAAGGTGGGGCCTGCTCAGCTCCCACGTAGCTCAGGGCTGTGGATGGAAACACCCTTGCACCGAGAGCATGACTTCACCAGAATAAACTCCATGGCTAAACGTAATGCTGTGCAGACAGCGTGCTGTTCCCAAGCAAATTCACCTTTGCAGATGTTGGTTTGTGAATCCCTAGCAGACCAAGATGTGTGACTGAAGTGGCGTGGCAAGATGGAGGCGGGGTGAGGAGGGCTGTGGCTGCTGCTCTGCATGCAGGTGGAAAGCTCCAGGATATGGGAGAAACTTAGGATTTGCCCACATGAAAGCAATGACTGCAGCCGCTCACAATGAATTTTGCTGTTTGAAATGGGTGGGGCAGCATCGTGTTGGCCTTTTTCAGCCACGATAAGCAAGCTGCTTGGAAGCCTCCAACAGCTGGCTACTCTCCAGTATTGTGTGAGTGTGTCTTGTGGGCTGGGAGGGAAAAGATGAGTGCACCAAGGGGACGCTCAGGTGGACAAGGCAGAAAAGTCTGCCTGGGCCAGCACCCTGGAGGACAGGCATCTCCGAGTGGAGCAGGCATGAGATGCTGTTCTGTGGAACCACAGGCAGTCTGTCCCTGGCCCTGTCATGTCAGTGCTGCTTTAGCTACAGGATCGGGAAGTGATTATTTGTTTTGTTTTGTTTTTTCCATACCGTTCCATACCATACCATTCCGTACCATAATAGGGGAGTACTGCCCTCCAAAGCCAACTTTTTGAGTAATTATGGAGAAATGCTGGGATAACTGATTGAAATTGTGCTCCTTTTTGCTGCAGTCTCCTTTGTGTGCTAATCCAGCACATGCTGCAAAAACAGGTGTTCTGGAAAGCGCTTTCCCTTTCCTACTTGCCTGTGTTTTTTAATTTAGCCTTTCTTCCTTTCATTGCCCTCCCAAATTACTGGGAGGTGTTGGAGGAGAAGCCATGAAGTCAACTTCCCTGAAAATGAATGGGGCTTTTTTCTTGGTTTTTTTTTTTTTTTTTTCCTTCTTTGCAGAGCAGATGCTGGTGGGTGTGTGCAGTCCACCAGGCCAGCTGACAGAGCTGGGGCATGGCTGTTAATTCTCGAGCAGCCTTTACAGGATGGGGGCATCCTGCCCCATGACAGACAAGGCTTTCTCCATAATAAAAAAAGGGGTGCAAACCTATTAAAACAGCATGTCTGCCTGTGAGTGCCGTCTGGGGGAACCTGCCGGATGGGTTTCCTTGTTCTCTTCAGGCTGAAAGGAAGTTTTTCTGGTCTTTCCTAGATAGCCAAAGACGTGAAGCAGTTCTACGACCAAGCGTTCCAACAGGCAGTCATGGGGGATTTGGACTCGAACAACGCGAAGGCTGTGGTGAGGACTTTCCATGAAACGGTGAGGCGCTGAGCTCTGCTC
Organism: Numida meleagris; assembly: GCF_002078875.1. Taxonomy (NCBI): domain Eukaryota; kingdom Metazoa; phylum Chordata; class Aves; order Galliformes; family Numididae; genus Numida; species Numida meleagris. The sequence goes on along the minus strand of NC_034414.1, from coordinate 13,801,932 downwards.
CAGTTCTGCACAGTTGGCCAAGGCAACCGCTGGGGAATGGGGTCCATTGCACCACACTGTACTTAAACTGCTCCCCACAGAGAAAGAGAAATTAAATTCACCTGCAGGGCAGGGAGTGAGGACAACACTGTATTATTAGTGCTTAGGAGTGAGGTGAAGCAAGTCTGTTCTTGCTGGGCTTTTGCTGCCTGCTTTCCAAGCTCTACGTAAAAAAAAAAAGAATAAATAAAATCTCCTCTGCATAGGAATTTCCTAGCAGCCGGAGGAAATGAGAATGTGGGAGGTAGAAGAAGAAACTGTGGTCAGGAAAATGGATAGGAAAAGCAAGGTCCAAAGCAGATGATGCTTCATTCAGGCCCTAGCCTGTAACACTACCTCTTCTTAGATGCCGAGTAACAGAGCTTCTTCTGTCCTTCACACTGTGCGAGGAAGTGTGGCCTGAGCTTTAACAAAACTTTTTAATTTACCTCAGCACACTCAATCAAGTAAAACTCAGTGGAAGACAAATGTTGCTTTTAAGGGCTAATTTCAAGACTTCCTCTGCTCAGCAGGAAGCAAATCTCTGGAGAGAGCTGTGTTCATTTTCCTCCAGGATATGAGGCCAGACATGTCTGGGATCACTGTAGGAAGCAGCTGCCCTGCATGTGAAGAAAAAAGTTGAATTTGGAGAGTTGTTTCTTCCTCTTGCTTCTCCCTCTCCTCTCCCCCCACATTCAAGGTGCCTCCAAAGTCCTGGGTGGCTTCTGGAGATGTTTAGTAGTGAGGAGAGCATTGCGGGAGAGGGTTTGCTGTCTTCTAACCTGTATTTTCTTCTCTTTGCAGTTGGACTGTTGTGGTCCTGATACTGTGATCGGAACACTCGCTCCTCTGTGGAGAGAGGACCTGTGCTCGAAGGACTTCCTGAAAAGCTTCCTGCAGGTAAGCCTGGCTGCTCTGCCCTCAGCACTGCCAGGGAAAGCTGGGGGTTTATTTGGGATTTGGATACAGGGTAGAGCTGTTGTTTAGTTGGAGATTGTGTCGAGAGACATCAGAGGTTCCTGCTGATGCTCCCTGTGCTGTTCCTGCTGGAGGGGTTTGCAGAGCGGTGACTTCCAACGGGGATTCCTAGAGCCAGGACCCATAAACACGAGTGGGACTTGGGGGGAAAGCAGGGACCTTGGAGCTGCCCTTTTGGATGCCTGGACAGGGTGGAAGGACAGCAGGTGCTGACTGTGGTGCTTCTCTGCTTCAGGCTGATGCAAGCTGCCACAAAAAGATTGATGAGCTCTTCTCTGGGAAGCTGTACCTGATCGGTATTGCTGCCATCGTGGTTGCCGTGATCATGGTAAGCATCACCATGGTGGGGACGGGAAGTGGGAAGCTGGACTCCAACCCTGCAGACCCAGTGCAGTACAAGCCGCTCTGAAACATGGCAGGACTACAGGCTTCATGCCCCCGATACCATGCTGGGGTGGGTGCCCAGCCAGTGGGATGGAGCAGGACCGCACACAGGCCCTTCCAGAAGGGTAGGGTGCTGCAACTCATCCATCCTCACTGCCTCCAATCCCACCCCTTCCTCCTGCTGTGGTGCCTGGCCTCTGGGGTCCTGCAGCAGGAAGGAATTTGCTCCCTGGTGCTCGGTGGCACTGGGGATCTCATCTCAAATTGGCCAGATCCCTGAAGAAACAGCAGCAAAGACATCTCTGCTTTATCTCTGGCATGAGAGTGTTTACTTGGAGGGCGTGGGACATGAGAATGTCTTAATCCCTAGATCCAAAAGAGGGGGAGCTTCCCTGTCTTAGGGATCAGCACCTCACCGGTGGCTTTGTGTCTCCTGGCAGATCTTCGAAATGATCCTGAGCATGGTGCTGTGCTGCGGCATAAGGAACAGCTCCGTCTACTGAGGCGTGAGAGCGGGGAGGGGAAGGGGGATGCAGGGCAGACGGCGCTGGAGGGGACCCCAAGTGCCACCAAGTGACCGGGAGACATTTCAACAAAAGACAAAGAAAACAATGTATATAAATACTTCCAATATTACCATACAGTACTTATCATTTTTATTTTGAAGTACTTTTTTTTTTTTTTAATAAATAAAACTTTCCCATATCCTTGTGGCTCAGTTAGTTACACATCAGTTTTGTGTGATAGGGAAAGCTGCTGTCGCAGGAGATGTACTCCTTCCTCCCCCTTCCCCAGCCCCAAAATTCAGAAATAATGGTGGTGGAGGATGTACAGAGGAGAAGGCTGCAGCCTGTTATCAGAAATCTTTGCCTTGCTTTTTAGTCTTTCAACACAGACTGTTTTTTTTTTTTAATTTTATTTTTTTTTTTTATATATGCATAGTTTGATGCTGAAGCAGGATTTAGCTTTTTTGGTCATTTGTTTTCTTTTCCTACCATCGTCCTAACTCCCAGTGTTTCTACGCTGTTGTCTGGGAAGTCTGGGAGAGAGGAAGGGGAGCAGCCCAGGTTGGCTGGGTGCGATGTGTCCCCGGGGGGATGGACGTGAACGCTCCTATCAGATCTGTTTGCATTGCTAGGTAAACTCTTAGCACAAGTCACGCTGACATTTTTTTACTCTCTGTAAGTGGAAGATCTTTTTGGCTTTTTTTTTTTGCTTTTTTTTTTTTTTTTCTGTGAGCTCTGACTTCATAAATTGGCTCATTTCCAGCGATCTGTCACGTTAAAGGGTCATTGGCTGGGGGTGAATTGAGTCCCGGTTCTTCTAATAGAACAACCCGAAAACTAAGTTGTTTTATTATTATTTTTTTAAACCTCATTGAATGTTTATAGACATAAATTTCTGGGGAGAATCTAGTGTTGTACAGACCTTTCCAACCGATGCTTAGATACAAATGATATTGGAAAAAAAAAAAAGCAAGATTTTTTTAAAAAAGAAGAAAAAAAAAGTCCTTAACCTTAAAAATCCTATATTTACACACTGTAGGGTGACTTTTAGGGGTTCCCAGCCGTATACGTATATGCTTTAAAATTTCATCTTTGCATCACTCTTTTGCTCCGTGAAATTTTCCCTGCTTATAGCATGTTGTCGCATTCTGTAGCACTGCTGGGAAAATTTCATAGCCTGTTTTTGCAAAAAAAAAAAAAAAAAAAAAAAAAAGATATCTCTCTTAAGACCTTTCATTTCCAGTTACAGTACCTAGAGATCAGCTTACCAAAACATGGGAATTCAGGATTGCACCAGTCAAACGCTTTCCTGTGCTCTGGTAAGCATTGGTTGCCAATTAGATGTATGTGGCTTCTGTTGTATGCCACTCTTACCGTGTACATAGAGGGGAAGAGTGACCCAGGATCTATGTAATAAAATCAGAGTGTCTCTAAAAAGATGATCTATGTGTATAGTTCTATAGATATATATTTTTAAGCAAAGCCTTTTCCTAAGCCCTGGTGGGCATCTGAGCTGGAAATCTTAGCACCTCTCAGCTCTTTGCCACATCAAAGCAGGGAAGGGGAAGATATAAAACTTGCAGTCACCTTCCTCACTTCAGAAATATTTCTGTTTCTTTGAGGATTTCGATCTCCACTTACCTTCACGTTGCAGGGAGGAGCTCCAAATCAGATGAGGAGAGAGAGCCGTGGTCAGTATGAGCACCTTGTCCATGGCATGTGGGTGCCACGGCCTTTGCCAAAATGGAATAGGAAATTCCTGCAGTGGGGCAAGCTAATCCCTGCAGAGGCTTTTTTCCCCTTCCACTCACCCCTTTCCCATCCCTGCCTTTTAGTATGTAGGGCCTTTAAGAATTATATAGAGGGAGAAAATATATAAAATTGTGCTAGGTAAGAGAAAGAAGTACTTCAACAGACCTTTGGTTTGAGGGGTTGGAGGAGAAAAGATTCAGCCTTAGAAACAGCCTTAAAGCAACACTGCCCTGAATGTCTGCTTTGTGCACGTGGAGAATGAGGCTCGGGTTTGCAGTAGGTAACCCCTTCCAGGCTCCCCAGCATAGCTCCTTCAGGTCATCTACTCTGTGGCTATAGGTGTATGCATCAGCCAAGCATGTGTGTTTACATCTATGTGCATCAGGATTGTCAGCATACAGAATGGATGTGTAACTCGCTGCCTTTTTCGTTGACTGTTGAAAAATGTGTATAAATATGCCATTAAGCATTTCAATTCTGTTTTCTTTCCTTGTACCGTGTTTTTGATATTGCTCAGTATTCAGTTGACGCTGTGTAAGTAGCTGCAGCTCTGTTTGAAGATGGACTGGGTCTCCCTGCAGAGAACTCGATGCAGGTCAGGCACGTCCTTGGATGGTATAGCTTCAGGGATCCGGGCTGTCCCGTGCTGGAGCAACTAGGAGAAAAGCAGTGCTGGGAGAGCGAGTCGAGGCTATGGGAGCAGGGAGAGCAGCAGGGTGTCTGCTCGGACCATGTGCTGCCTCCTGTCCCTGTGGGTGCTGTTGGGGATGTCACGGGAGGGGCTGAAGGAGTTCTGCGGGGAGAGGGGTGCGCTTTCTTTGGAGTTCAGCTGAGCGTCCCCATGTTCAATTGTATGGTCTGATCCAGAGGGGCTGCAGATGAAATTGTGGGTGGTGCATACAAACCCTCCCTCTCCAAGGAAGCATCTTCCTGGAGCAAATGGCAGCGAGCTGCAAGCAGAGCAAGGGGAGGAGGGAAGCTGTGGGGAGGAGGAGAGTGAACTGTCCAGGTCTGAGTTCAAAGACCACATGGAAAGGTCAAACAGAGCTGCTGACAGCTCAACTGAATGCTTGGGATTTTTTCATACTGTGGAGCATGCCACAAAGCAGTGTGTTTAACAACTTCTTTTTGCCTTTTTTTTTTTTTTTTAAGAAACAAAACAAAAATCGATTTAATAAACATTTCTCATAGTGTGCATAGTGTGATGGACCGCTGCAATTTTACAACCAGTTAACCTTAACACCAGGATGCTTTGTGAACCAGGCTTCGGCAGTGTGGCCTTTAGCAGCCTCGGGGAGGGGGTGGCAGGCTGGGGATGGGGCTGGAGTGGTGCTCAGGGGTGAAGGGGGACACTGCTCTGGGGGAACTGATGTGTACTGCAGAATGCATGACTGCTGAAATCCAGGGTTGGGGTTGTGGCAGTGGTATGCACGCCTAAGGGGCTTCTAAAATGACCCAAAATAGGGAAATAGCTGCAAAAGCTCTCTGCTGCCTTCTGGCCTGGGGCTGTTTGTACGGATGGTCTGGTAGGGCCCCCGCAGCTGCCACCACCTGCTGCTCTGCACCATCAGGGGAGAGCCCTGCTGAGAGCGAGGGAGCAGGCCGAGCGCTGTGATCCAGCAATCGCCTTTCTGTCTTGTCCTGGCTTGGACTCCTCGCTGCGTTTGAAGCACGGCTGTCCTGCGGCCATCGCCTGTGTCGGTGCAGAGAGAGACAGAGAGCCCTGCTCCCTGCTCGCGGCGGCTGCGCCTGTGCTACAAGATCGTGCCCATCTGTTGTTCTTTCACCTGTTTATCTGAATGTTAATGGAGTCAGGCATAATGACTTCTGGAAAGAAAGAAAAAAAAAAGTGATATTTAAAAACAATAAAAAAAGAAACAAAGCAAACCACTCCCTTGTTAGTGGATTTTTAATGATGTGTTGTCAGATCTTGTTTCTTTCCATCGTGTACCAGTTTCTGCCACATCTTCCAAGGGAGCAGGGTTGTCTTGTTCTCGCTTCGAAGCAGGAGTTGGGCTGCAGGGAATGCAGTCCTTAGCTGACCTTCCAGGTGGTTTCCCATGAATGTGATGCTGTTCACTTCGTGCCTTAGAACATTTGGATTGTGGTGCTGTGGTGATGCTCCAGATGGGGATGAAATTATTCCTGCCTTTTTGGAGCTAACATTAAGCTGATGTGAGTCACTGTCAGACTTGAGCTGGTGTTAAACAGGGAGAGAAGCGATAGTGGAAACAAACTGGCAAAGCACAGCACGTATTTGGCATCCGGGCTGTATGCCTTGGGACTCAAGCCTGGAAACATAGCTGGGATCCTAAAGCTTCTCCAGCTGAATGCTGTACCCTGTTGGCACCTCAGGTCTAAGCATTAACACGTGCTCGAAGCAGATGAGTTATAAGTGATGCTTGAGCTGAGATGCTGAGAGAGAAATGGGCAAACCAGGCCCTTTTAAGGTGGTGTTCAGGGAAGGAGCTGGTTATTCTCGGAGAACAGTGGTCCTGCTGTGTAGGAGCATGTGAGCTGCATGGATAAACCACAGCACTGGGAAGGGTGGGTGGAAAGCCTGCAGCCCGCTCCTTCTCAGATTACACCAACAGCCATGGCTCAGCCTTTATTTGAAAAAAAGTTTCTTGTCCAGAGGGTTGAAGGACTTAGAAAGGAAGGGCCAACTCACTGGAGATGTTACTGGGGACTTCTGATTCCTAGGAATATTACTGTGAAATTATTATTATTATTATTATTATTATTTGGTCAAACAATTGTGTACTAATTTAGGCTTTTCCCAGTGTAATCCTTTTCTTTCATCCTTTGCCCCCACCAACTGTTCTTAAAAGAACTCTCTAGAGAATTTCTAATGAGAAGTTTTAGAGGTATTTTTTGCTTTGGCCAGCTCTATTTCCTAAGCCTATTCTGGGCTGTTTCTATTGCCAGTAGCAATGTGTCTAATTGCTTCCTACTACGAGGGCTGGGACTAGCAGCAAAGGTATAAATTGCTGATGTCCATTCTGTACTTAGATGTTGTCTGAGCTCTAACCACGTTGTGCTGTACTCCCACAGGGTGTGGGGAGCAGGCAGCTCTCCCATTCAGAGCTGTTTACAGCAGTGGTTGCTGAAGGGGAAGGCACCCTCCCTCCCTCTCCACCAGCTGCCAGCTCCACTTGCCTGGCTCAGAGATGAAGGATGTCTCAGTTGCTGCACTCAAATTCCTGCTCTGAGCTGCTGCGGCCTTTGCTGGATATTAGTGGGTGCTGAAGGGGAAAGGCAAACATAATTAACTGCATGCCTAGTGCTCGATTAAGTGATAGACAAAGGCTAGAATCCCCAAATCCCATATGCACCAAACAAAAGTAAGGGTGCAATGTTATTTTCTGTGTTTTCCGCCTGACCATTGCTCAGTTTCAGCCTGGGGAGTGTCATGCTGTCCTGCACAGGGCAGAAGCTCAGCAGGAGGTAGACAGGCGAAGATGCACTCTGCTGGTGCAAACATTTCAGCTGACCTCCAGCAGCTTGTCTGACGCAGGCAGCCCGCTGCTTCCATGTCAGAGCAAAGGGAGCTGGAGCAAAAGGAAAACACCGCTCAGCTGCTAAAAATGCTGGAAAGCCCATATCTTCCAGCAAGCAGATATGTTTCAGTGGGTACATAACTGCAGCAGCCAGGCACGGGAAAGTGGACTGCCTGGCATTCCATAAGCCACTCTAGTCCAGTGGCTGCAAGTAGCATTTCTTATTACAGTTTCATCACGTCTTTTTATTTTTTTTTTCCCCTTTCTTTCTAAGTGTTTCTTGGCCCTGTTTTGCTAGGGAATCCCATCACGTTCAAACAGAGCTTTGCTGAGCACCCAAAAAGTGGTGGTGCAAGGCCAGGCGAATTCTCTTTACACATGCAATGTCCCTAACAGAAAATGGTTGCAGGCTCTCCCTACAGGCTGGCAGTAACTTTGTTATTGGGAAGAGTCAGGTTGATACCTGCCCTCGTTAAGAATATTCCCTCCACGTGAGCTAATTTTAGGTAGCTCACTTAGCAGGGAGAAAATTCCAACGTGAGTAAACAGCACTGGAATAAATCAAACTTGCCTGCATGCGAGCCAGGGCCAAAGGAAAGCACAAAGTAAAACAGGTAAGCAAAAGCTGATGTAGGAGAAAGGCAGTGTCAAACACCGAATGCTGGAAATGTCCCACAGGGTTTCAAGGATATTTATAGGCTTTCCTTCTTGTAAATGCGAGAAGTCAGGTGATTATTTTAACCAGCCTTTAGTCATTCTGGTCTGGTGCAACTGCAGTCTTCCAGCAGAGGAGGACGTGCTGTTCATCGCTGTGCTTGTGATTTTTGCCTACAGGAAAATGCTCCTTTCCTTCCCCACTTCCCCTTGTGAACCCTGGCGTCAGCTGAGCATGGCCATACCAGACTCATGTCCACAGTCGTTCTGGGCGCATGAGTTAGAGAAAGTGCACTGGATCGCTCTGCTTGGCCTTTGGTATCTCAGTGGCTGCCAGGGAATCGCCTGCCAGTTTCCTATGGCCCTGAGGAGAGGGGCAGGCAGTCTCTCCCATGCTCTGAGTGCAGAAGCCTCCAGTGCATGGGCTGGGGCTGGAGCCTGCCAGTAAGCAGCGGAAACAGTCACCGGATAGGGGCCAACAGCAGATTTATGTGCAAGAAAGGAACACAAGGCTCCCGGCAGCAGGGCTGAGTGGAGACACACTGCTTCCCCGCAGAGGCACGGGGCCATCTCTGTGGAAGAGCCGAGCCTGCCCCACGCATGGTGTACTTGCTTGGAAGATGTCCTGTGATACCACACAGAGCCACGTCCAGCCCCTCACCCCTCTTCAAGCCATCTTAGTTCACGCTGGCGAGGGAAAACGCTTTACCATCTGTTCGTCTTCAGGATCTGACTCATTATTTTTATTTCAGCTGTCGCCAAGCAATAGCAAAAATCGCAACACAACAGCACATTCACTATCGTGAACTGTCTTGTCTTCAGTCAGCAGAGAAAAGAACAGCTCATCCCCAGCTCTCTGCAGTGTGAGACTCATCTTCTGCAAAACGACAGGAAAGGAGACAAAGGGTACAGACAGCTGCTGTAGTAACCTTGGCCATCAACTGCATCCTGGCAAAAAAAAATAAAACAGCATCCATGGCTTACACTGCTTGTCTCCACCCTTGCAAAAATAGGGCATGACAGTGCTTACTGCACATCCTTTCCCTGCCTGCTGCTGGTATGCCCAGACAGCATTACGCAGCAGCCCCAGCCCTCACTCACTGTCTGTGTCTCCCCTGCCCAACGCCTGCCTTTGCCTGTGACTGCCCTCCTCACTCCTGTTCCTGCTCACATGCCAGAGGACTCTGCTTTCCTCCCTCTTCCAGGAACCCATCTGAATGTGCCAGCACTATAGATGTGTATACATTTAAGGAAAGGCTCAACAAATGGGGAAACACCTCTAGAGCCGCTGTTCTAGAACTCCAGCGCGGCTCCAGCCAGACGAAAGACATTTTATGCTAACTTTGGTGCTGCTGCCAAACATGTTCCGAGAGGCAGCCCTCGTCTCATAAATTACTGCAGTTAGCAACACTCCAGAAGGCAGAAGGAGATATTTAAAAAACTGACAATGCAAATTAAATAGTTTATGTGAGGGATGACATGTGGAGAGGCCCCTCTTGAAGGGACTCGGTGTGGCCTTCTCGGGCACAGATGCAGCCTCACCTTCAGCACATGCATCTGCAAATGGACCCTGGGGTGCAGCAGGGTGTGGATGGCATGGCTGTGTCTGTGTGAAGGTGCCATCAACACCAGATGAGATAGGGCTGCATTATTAGAAAAATATCCAGTGCTTCACAATCATGCCTTATTGACGTAGTCATTTTTTGGCAGTACGTACATTTGTGAACAACTATTTTCAAGGATGATGTATAGTAAGAGTACAATTTCATCAAAAATCTCTGATGAACACCTTGAGAACTCACTAAGAACTGGAACTGCTTCCATTGAACTACACTGATGCGTAAGTTTCACAAAAACAAGGTAAAACATCCCACTAGTTTTATGTTTTGCTGCTGTCTTTAATGCTTTAATAAAAATATTAAAAATAAGTTTTGTTACATATATACATTAACTGTAGTATATATTTTACTAGGACTGCTCCGAAAGTAACGCCTCCTGTTTTATTATGTTGGCCCATGATGTCAGGGGTGGATGGTGGTGGTACAGCAGCAGAGGCTGAACCATCCCACCAATATTCCATTACACATTGTTGCTGTGTGACAGATGGCAGCAAAGGGGCAGTCTGACAGAATGGTGTCTGACATGGAAGTGCGGATGAAGCAAAGGTGTGTAATTGAATTCCTCCATGCACAAAAAGATGGTACCCACTGACATTTATCAATGCTTGTGAACATTTATGGAGACCAGACAGTGGGTGTGAGCACAATGAGGCAGTGGGCAGTGCATTTCAGCAGTGGTGACAGTGACAGCAGGGCACCTCCGCTGGTGCAGATTTTGATGAGCATGGCACGCAGGCTGTTGTTCACTGCTGGTGTAAATGCATAGCCAATGGTAGTGACCACACTGAAAAATTGTTCTAAGCTAAGAATTTGCTCTATCAAGCAGAGTTACTGCGCTCATTTTATCTGTTGCAGTTCCCACGGAAATAAATGGGAGGCATTACTTTCATAGTGACCTATGTGTATGCAGCCCAAGACAATTCCTCTTCACTCAATGCAGCTCAGGCAAGCCATAATCTACAGCAAATGATGGCTGTGTGTCCTGGTCCCTCGGAGAAGGGTGAACTGATGAAGCAAAGCCCTCAGGGGCTCATCCCCTCTGCAGGCTTTAATTCTATTTCACATGACGACGAAGGCTTATGGCCATGCCGAGCAGGGCCTGGATATCAGGTGGGGCTGAGCACTGCAGGCCACTGCACCACATCTGAGAGCAGATGGGCGGAGGGGAAAAGCCACTTGGGATGTGCATTTCCACTGCAAAATTTTAAGCTTTTAGCTGAACGAAGGGGGGGAAAGAACCAGGTGGCCTCAGCCAACACCAATAAAACATGTTCTGACAGAATTCCACATCTTGACACACACAAAAAAAATGTTCTTCTGGGACAGAGGATGGAAACTTGCTTTTGGCCGGACACTTGTCTCACGCCCCAGTGACTGAAGGTTTTTTGGTTATAAAGTACACGCATATAAAAAAAGTCTACACTTCCTCCGAAGCGCTCACTGCTGCCAAGCCCAACTGATGAGCAAAAAAACTCCGCCTGACACGTTTTTTCCACACGGTTTGGGAGAGGCGGGGCCGCCCCACCCCCTTACAGGCTGCAAAATGGCGGGCGAGAGGCTGGCGGCGGGCAGCGGTGCATCCTGGGAGCTGTAGTCCCGCCGAGCCCCCGGTCTGCCGCTCTCAAAATGTCCCCCTACGGGGAAAGCGCGGGCGACTACAACTCCCAGGATGCAAAGCGAGGGGACGCGGAAGAGGAGCTGGGCATACTTCCGCTTCCTGTCCTTGTCCCCGCCGCTTTACCTTCTGGGAGTTGTAGTCTCGGTGCCGCGTGCTGCAGCGTAGTGGCGTTTGGTGGGGACTCGGTGTCCCAGCGCGCCCCGGGCAGGTGCTGGCTCGGCGGCCGCGAGGAGGGCGACAGGCGGGAAAGGCGGGCAGCGGCTGGGAGCGGGCGCCGGGCCTGCGCGACTTCGGGGTACGAGGCGCTTCTTCTGCAGCCTGGCTGCCCTCCGTGCACGGAGGGCCTTAGTGCTCGGCGCTCCGTGTGAGCGACGGGGGCAGCTTGGGGGGGGATGTCTGCCCCGCAGTGTGGAGGAGGGGCTCGGATCCACGACGATCCCGGTCCGGGGAAGGGAGCTGGGCCCTGGGCTGCCAAAGAGTGCCGTTTATGAGCCCGTAGCGCTGGGCGAGGTCGCGGGCTGTGCCGCAGTGCTGTCTCTGCAATGAGAACGGGGTCGTAGCCGAAGTTTGGGGTGACGGCGGTCTGTGTTTGCCTCACAGCTGCAAGAGGGTGAGCAGAGCCACCAGAGCGAGGCCAGGATGGCAGAGGCTGACAAAGAATATGGCAGCCAGAGAGACGCCGGCCTGTCTGCGCTGTGCCGTGCCCGCATCGCTGTAATGAACCTGTGAGTCTGTCTGGTGTGCTGTCAGCATCAGTGTGTTTCGTATTAACGCCGTTAAAATGCTCTTCTAGAAGCAACGTTTTCCTTTTCTGTATAAATGCTCTTAGAAAAGAGGGGCCCTTGTTCACAGCCTGAAACAGCTGTTTTGCTCAGCCGTGATTCTTAGCATCTCTTGAGTTGCACTCGTTTCTTTCACGTGTTGTAAACTAAACAGAAAGACGTAGGATCTTCAGAGGATTATTTTGCATTTGGGGGTTACCCTAAAGGCTGCATTTCAAAAGCAACCATCACTCATACACAGCCAGGCTACACAGAACACAGCATTCAGGTTGTTCAGTTCTTTAGAAGTTTCTCCACGTTTTAATGCCTCATGCAGATCTGGCCCCAGTGGTGAATATGGTATTCTTTGCAAACATCTCTGTGGTATCCTTGGTCTCTTTTCCGGCAGTATGTAGTACCTGCAGTGCATAACCAGTACTTCAGTATTTTCTTGGCTGCACTTAACATGGTTCATTTGCTAACTGTTTACTGCACGTGTAAATTACAGCTTTGCTTTTTTTTAAAAGCCTCTCTTCTGTCGTACGGAATAAGGCTTGGCAATGTGAATGTGGAGACTGAGTAACTATAGCGGAGCCTGCTCTATTAGGTTTGTGCTCTTCTTTTGCCAATGTTCAGGATTATCTGAAGACTTTCATGCGAGCTCGAATTTGTGTCAGATTTAGAACGCAGCTCTGTAGCTTTGGATGACTCAGGGAGAAAGAATTATTTTCAAAACTCATTTTAAAACTACATTTCCAGTATCTTGATGGAAATGTTTGTTTTCTAGGGTGGAAGTGCTGGGATCTTTGGTGGCTTTAACTGACCCTCGGGAGGGGAAGCTGACTCAGTCTCAAGAGAAAGTGAGTGACCAGCAGACTTCCCATGTCTGTTTACTGTGTCTTTTCAGAAGAACCTATAATTATGTAGTCTAACTTAATCTAGTAGTAAATGAGAACTCTTTCCTTAATTCACGTTTTGGAGAGCTGAACTGAGGTGTGTGTTTGCCAACTCTATTTTTGACTGCTTGGCAAGCAGTGGTGTGATCATCAACCGCCTCAGTTCTGCAGGGCTGCCTTCAGGCAGGCAGCAGGGTGTTTCAGCCTGTACTGGAACTCAGGCTTCAGGTCACTGTGTCTTTTGATTGACCAAATGGCTAGCTCTTGCTGACAGTTGGTTGCACCCTCCCCTCGTTTCTGGAGTGCTCACGCAAGCATGGCATGTGCAATTAGTTTTCATAATCCGTCTCAATTCATTTCTCAAGCTCACTCATCATGTGATCGCAGCAGTCTAGTAATAACATAAGAGCTTAAAGCCAAGGAAGGAGTGGACCTTGTACTTCGTCAGTTTAAAGCTAATGCAAAACTGTAGCCCTGACACATTACAGGCTGTTCTGCCACATTCCTTGATCAGCAGCAGCGCCGCTTTTAATAGGTAGAACGTGATTGGGGCTGATGTAAATTGGCAATAAAGAACTGTAATAGACAAGAGAAAGCCTAAGAGATGAGGATGTGTTTCTGTGGATTTATACAGTGTGGAAAGTGCACGGTGTGCTTTGGAGAATCACTGCTGTTCTTGGAAGAAGATGTGTGGAACAGTTATGTTTAAAAAACTTATGCTCATCTTTTAGCAATTGCTCTTGCTGTTACCTTTAATGAAATTCAGTATGCAATACTGTTTATAATTACTTTGTATTCTTGTACTGAGTCTTGTGTAAGTCTTTAATATTAACGTGCATTCATTCCACAGTAATGTACAGCCACCTGTGATACTGTAGTAATAATTATTTGGCCTGTCCCAGAGTGATGGTCATATGTGTGATTCGCATTGTACATTTGAATTATCATGCTCCTTTGTATTGTAGGCATTAAAGTTGCTGGGCATTTGGAAAACCATATTTACAGCCGTTCCTGGGCCTACATCAAGGACCTCATTGGAGTGATAGCTCAAAGATGGGAGACCAGGATGACGGTGAACCCTTCCTGAACACTGGGGCTGCCAGTGCTGCAGACTACGGGGGAACTCAGCCCTCTGACACAATGTCGCTCAGCGATTCTGATTCCGATGATTTGGGGTTAGCAGATGAAGCAGAAGTTGATACAATATCTCCCGAGGAGCCATCTGTAGATGATGGGGATTACAGACCAGGGGACACTGCTGACCCGTCAGACAGCATCGAGAGATCTCCTGTTCAGCCATTCCATCTGAGGGGCATGAGTTCTACGTTCTCTCTCCGCAGCCAGAGTATTTTTGATTGCTTGGAAGAGGCAGCCAAATTGTCTGTGCCTTCAATGTCTGAAGATAATGTTGTTGACGGGAGGTTTAAACGTCCCTTACCTCCAACTACCATGTCAAGTAATGTGGTCCCAGAAAGCCTTGGAAAGCCAGCCAGACCAGTGCAGGCTCCCAAAATGTCTCCAGCAGTGCCTGACTATGTGGCACACCCAGAGCGCTGGACCAAATACAGCCTAGGTGGGGTTTCAGAGTCTAGTGACAAGACTAACAGGGCAGTGGCCATGGAATTTCTAGAGGGCTTGAAGAAAAGAGGGGAGGAACAAAGCTCAGCTGCCCAAGATAGCTACACCCCATATTTCAACCAGGACCCCTCCAGCTGTGGAGCCGGGAGGATTGTATTCACCAAACCAGCAAAACGGGGTGTTGATGGACTAGAAAAGAAAATATCAGCAGGAGAGGGTGATAAGAAACACATAAAAACAGATCTGAAAGGAAAATCTCTAAAGGCTGATGACTTAAGGGAGGAGGATAAGGTAGAGCTGGGGCACTTAGGTGGTGGTAGCAGAAAGGCAACAGAGGAGGAGGGATGCCTGATGGTGGAGAACCTGAATACAGAAGGTGAGCATGGTGTAGGTGAAGAGCCATTGGCAGACAAAGTTGGATTCCATTGCAGTAAGAAGAGAAATAGGAAAAATTTCCGACCTAAAGTAGATGACAAAGGAGAGGAGGAGTCCTGAATGGTGGAACAAATTGGAAACATCCAAGAACTTGTATACTCTTGGGATGTGCTTGGTTTTTTTATTATTATGTTTTTGGGTTTTGTTTTTTTTTTTGTTGGGGTTCCCATGTGATTCCGTTTTGTCTAAGGGTTTGCTTCATAGCCACCCAGACCACTTTCATTTTTAGAAATTAAGCTACCAGAAATACATTACAGACTTTGTTAGTGAGAAGTCTGCAGGCAAAGGATAGTTGCAGTCTATCAGGAGAGAATAAAGCGTGCTTTGTTTGCTTGAGCAGCTCCCTGGGGCTTAAACTAGAGCTCAAGTCATCGTGAGCACCACAGAAAAAAATGTTAGCTAGAATGCTGCAAGGCACTTTAATTACCCCAAATTTAGAGCTTTTCTTAAGTCCTGTAGAATCCAGGAACAAAGGTGATGAGCTTATCATGCAGAGTTGTTAAACAATGAAAATAAAACCTAGTCTTCCACTAGATTTGATTTCTCCTGACCTGTCCTTTCTTCATTCTCTTTGAGAGTGAGAGTAAGGCATGAATTTGGAGGGCCCAGGTGGGAGCTGGCAAACCAACTATTTTTTAATGTGGTCTTAAATATTTAACTTACTGTTATGAAAAAATGAGCTTAAGAAAACACCATTTTTCCTGCAGATGGGTACAACTTTGGAAACATTCTAGTGAAGACACGCTCAGGGTCACTTCAGCCAAGTCCCATCATGTTGAGTATAGATCAGTTACGCAGCAACTTCTCTTAGTGCTATGATGTGTTGATTTTTTTTGCCTGCATATTTGTTTAGCCTTTCCAGATGGCACTGCTTCCACATTTCTTGGTGTACGTTTGGGTGGGAGTCGGGTGTTTGTAGAACTGGATGCTCTTTTATTTGGAATTCAATAAACTTTCAGTTGTACTTCGATTTCTGCATCTTTTTGAACTGTACTGATGTTAATGCAAATATGGGAGTCCAGCAACTAGTCAGTAACTGTCTGTAAGATGAGTAGTGCTGTTCCATCTTTTGAAATTCACCTTTTAATTTTAAAATCAGAATGTATTTGATCATGGGAATACAATTTGATGCTTCAGTTACTTCAGTGCACGTGAGTGGGGGCATAAAATATAAATAAATTCCAAATAGATAGAATTTGTTTTCCAGGAGATAATGAATGTGCTGGTCACAACAAAAATAGTAGTTGTATCAGAAAAGAAGTGGTCGAGAGGAATATGGTGAGTTGCAGATTGTAAGAGACGTGTTATTTCCTAACAAACAACGTAGCTCAGTACGATCATACTGGTTTTACAACTTATCCTTTGCCTTGGGTGAAGAGCATTTAGCACAGGATCCAAGTTCTGTCATTGTTAATGTCACCACTATGGTCAGGGGTACAGCTGAGTAAGCTGGACAATCACCTACCTTATGAAGAAATCGTAAGATTAATTTCTATTACTAAAGGACTCATGCTGAAAGGCATTTTGATCATATCTGGATTTCCCCCCCCCCCAGCTCTGTATTGAGATATCTGGCAATAGTGAGTTTTCTCGTAACCTATCTTTGTTTTGTACGAGTACTGTTATAATATGAATGAGGAAATTAAATTCAGTTGAAACTTATCAGAGTATGACCACAACCCATTACTTACTTCCCTCTTCTGACACTGTTTATTATTGGTGCAAAGAAGTTTCCCATTAAAGGACAGTTGTCGTGCTCATTTTATTTGTATATCTCCTCACAAAATTAGAATAAAGCCAGCTAAAATTTGTATGCTAAAAAAGTACGTGCCGGTTGAAGTAATGCAAAAAATGGCCAACAGTCCAAATTCCTAGTTTCTAAGAAAATTCTTGCTACACAATCTTGCTTTTATTTCTTTTTTTTCTGAGCTTCGAGAGAATAACAGTGAAGTCAGAAAATTGTTTAGCTGTAGGTGCAAGGGCAAAATCTCCTTTGATAGCAACAAGCTGACAGCAGGTATATGATCTGGCATTAAACTGAACAAGCAAGCAGCAGAGGGTAGGGGTCTCACTGGGAGGGTCACCTGCTTTGTGTTGGGAAACTGCATGCCACTGAAGACTCGAGGACCACGCGACGAGTTTTTGGGGATGAGTGAGGAGCCTGCATTAATGAACAGCTAGAAAAGAGAGCCAGAAGTGGGAGGAGAAAACGGTAAGTGCGATCATTTGAGAGTTATAAGAACGCTAGGAACTGCGTGAATTGTGTAATAAGTCAGGATCCCAGGCCCCTTCTTTCCTGTGGAAACTTTCTTCAGTTCTTTTCAAAGCAACTCATAAATGCAAGCTTGCTTTCTTGGCATGGGAAGTGGGTTGGTTTTTAGTGAGGAAATGATCACCCTTTAAAAGGGAAACTCCTTTGGAAAGAACATGGAAATTAGTGATGATGAAGTGTGATTGAGGGTATGGAACTTTGAGAAAACAAGGTGGTAGTCATCCTGGACCTAGTGCAAGTTGTAGAGGGGAGCGCTGGAGAAAAGACCAATGCAGGAGCAGGGGGGAAGAAAGCTCAAGAAATCCACAACGGTGTCAAACAGTAGTAGTGTTTGTCATAAAGTGTGAAGATACCACTGAAGACTTCGAGGTTTGGGTCTTGGGCCTTCATGAGATTGGGATTGTACTTCTATGGTAATTCAGCAGGGCAAAAGGTTTAATCCAAAGAAATGAGAATGAAATTTAATTATCAATGTACGTTACGTCGGCCTCAGATGGATGTGCACGCTCTTCTCTTTCAGCCCTTTCTGGCAAGGGCACTTCAGTGTTGGCATTTCTCAAACCTAGTAGGATTGTAAAAGCCATGTGTTTCTTCAAAGCTTTGGGACAAGGCTTACATAATAGCAATTAGGAAACTTTAAAGTGTTGAAAATAACCCATAGTAAAATTATACTGTAGGTTGTAGCACTTCATGTTTGTTCAGAAAATGATAAAAACAGGTTTCTTTTTTTTTTTCTTTTTTTTTTTTTCTGTTATTTAAGTCTATTCTTTTTATGCAGTTACAGTATTAAAATAGTCTGGGTAACATGCTACAGGACAGTTTTTCTTACTGGAATACTTATATGAAGCAGTGTATTTATGTGCTTTGTAAACTTCTACCAAGATTAAGTCAAATCTGAGGTTAGTTCGAGTGTGAGAAGCTGATTACTGCAAACTGTTGTAGGACAGAGCTGCAATTAGGATCAAACCTGGTTAATGAACTTCAATTTTCACTGATAATTCCTTTCAGTACTTTCAGAATATTATAGTTTGCTATGCATCCTGAGCTAGCATGAAAGAAAATATTTTTCTAACCTGGCTTTGCTTTGCCTAAGTTTAAAATTAGAATAATATGCCTGGTTAAGTATGTTGACGTTTCCTTCCATGGCTGGGAAAATTGCAAATTATTTGTTTCTGGTATACCAGTGGTTTGCTACATGAACCTCAGACAGATGTCATTTCTCCTCCACCTTCACTGACATGAATACAAATGGACAAAGAAAAATTGATATATTTCATGGGATCCAAATTATTTTTGAACACCTTTGTCTGCAGGAATGCTTTGGGGTCTTGTCGTGTCAAGACTTACCTGGATTTCTAGCTACTTGTTCCCCATATGGTACCTACATGTTTGGTTTAAGTTTTTTGGAGAGGTGGGTTTGTGGTTGTGGGTTTTTTTTTGTTTGTTTTTTTTTGTTTTGTTTTTTTTTTGGGGGGGGGGGTGGTGGTTGGTAATATATAGCAATAGGTAGATATTGGATATTTTTCTTAATTATCTATTTCAAAATATTTTTTGAATCGGATATCCTGTACTGGCTGAGATATACTCTGTTTCTCTCTCTCATGTTTTAAACTCCAAAAAACAGAGGTTTGGGATATAAGACAAAGTTCTTAAATAACAGAAAGAATTGCTGCTCCAAAGGCAGATGAGCTGAGTTGACTAAAACAAAGTGTGAATCTTTTTTTTTTTTTAATGATTATTTTTATCCATATTTATTGGTTAATATTATCTCAATGACTCTAAAAAGGAAAAGGGGAAAAAAAAATAAAAATCCCAAGAGGCAGTCCTTTCAGGAAACCATGTATCAAATAGATATCAAATAGATACTTTCCTACATCCTTAAAATTACATCATTCTAACCTGCAGTGAGCAATAGTCCCTTCCCCCAAGCTTTTAGATACATTTTGCAAAAGGTGTATGAATAGTCTGCTTGTTCTTTGTATTTCCATTACCTCTAGGCATACTCCTTTGCACCTCCCTATGTGGTTCTTTCCAATCTTTTTTGGTGTTGTTGCATTTTTCTGAACGAAATTGCCTGGCTGTGTTAATTAGGTTTTCCATGATGGCTTCCAATACTTACGTGTGTAGTTTGGATCTGGCTGCTCGCAGAAGAGGTTGGTTTTGGTGAAAACATCTGCCATTGAGGAGATAACAGCTGTACAGTAGCAGATCTATAGAACAAGCAGTGATTTCTACGTCAGTTATTTTTTGTAGTATTGTGTACATTCTTAAATTTACAGGAAAGACAATGTAGATAGCAACTTGAAACAGCGCCAGAAATATCACATACAACTTTGTTTGTTCAGAAATAGTTGAACTGACTTGGAGGAAGATCAGTTTTGAATGTCTTCCTTATTTTGTGAGTATATTGCATTATCTTATTCTGGCACAACCTTATTAAAGCATTTATCATGTGTTCCTGTTGAACCTGTATTTGGTTTCAGCTTTGTTTGCTGAATAGCGTTAATTTTTCCAGGAAGCCATAAAAGTGATAAGAAAGGGGAGAGAAACTGCAACGGGAGCATTAAGACAAGCGACTTTCAGCAAGGCCAAAATTGCACTGGAGAATTCTAGGGACAAGGAAAACAATCACAGTTTCACTATGTAGCACACAGTAATGCTGAGTATTCTCATACTGTTTAAGAAACGTTTATTTGTGTTCCAAGGGTTTGCCACCAAAAGCTCGAGATAGGGTTTCCTTCTATTATTCATGTTGTGTATTTATGTGTTAATGCTTCCCTTTGAGAAGCTGGTATGTGGTATCTAAGAAAACTTGAAAAAACAATGTCCAGTGTTAGTCTCTGTCAAATCAGACAGAATGTGGGTATTTTCAAAGTTGTTGCTTTTAAAGTAAGAGAAGGTTGGGTGAAGAAAGAGAAAGGAGTGTGGAAGATTTGCCTCCAGAGGCAACCTGAGGGGAAGAAGTGGACACTTCTCAAGTGAGCAAGAAACTCTGTTCCTCTTTCTCCTTTCTATGAGAGATTAGAAAAGTTTCTTTACATAGATATAATTACAGATAAAACTATGAGGAAAGTGAAGTCATTATACAGATTATTTTTCCTTCCTTTCATGCCTGAGGAGGGTACACAGAACCCTATCAAATACTGCCATCGCTCATAAAAAAAAAAAATGGTCCAGGCCACATAACAAAAATGAAAGAAACAGTGACATCCTAAAGTTGATATAAATGCCTGTAAAAATATGAGTTACCTGGGATTCTATAACTTTAAGCCGCTTTTCTTGTTCTTTCAGTCCACTAAGGTATTTAGACAAATTATCCACCCTGTGGAAACAAAAATGAGGTGCTGCTGAGCGAAAAGGAAAGGCCTCAGATTAAACCCTAAACCATAAAAAATGAGTTACTGTGACCTCCTGCTTGCAGTTCTGTGCTGCTGAGACATCCCAGAATCCCCTAGAAGTTTTGCCCTTTTGAAGGGCTCCTGTAAGTATTTACTGAACAGAGCAGCATTTCTGGCACAACTTTCCCATACCTGCTGCCAAGGGGCTCTTTGTGAACTTGCCTAGATGATAGCCATCATTCAGTTTGTGGTTAGGGCCGCTTAGCTATGTCTTTCCAGTTTATGTCCCATCTATTCCAAAGGCAAATTGATCTTAGCATGAAAATTAAGGCCATGATATGTATTCCATTAACAGGGCTGATGAGCCATTTGATTTCTTCAAGGTTTCATTTTCAGAAACTGATTTGATGTACAAATCTTGCAAGGGACTGTGTGGAGAACTTGAAAATGACACCTTCAAATCAGTCTGTCTACACATTATCTACATGCTTTACCTCTTCTTCCATCCGTTCCTTCCTTATTCCTCTTATCTAATTCCCCATAAGCGCCCCAAATCCCTCTTTACTTTGTCCTAACTACTATTTAATTTTTCCCTTTAACAAGTTACATGGCGCTCAAGCCTGTGTGAAGAGGCTGCTGCTCAATGTACCTAATGCATCTGGGGATTGGTTTAATGTAGAGTTTAAGTGAATGGCTTTCCGAAGGTTATGTAAGATTTCAAATAAACAGGCAGTTTTGCTAACACCTAAGAGCAAAGATAAGGGGGGGGGGGGGGGGGACACAGGGGCAGTACAAGAAAGACACAGAGCTCTTGGAACAAGTCCAGAGGAGGCCGCCAAGATGATCAGAGGGCTGGAGCACCTCTCCTATGAAGAGAGGTTGAGGGAGCTGGGCTTGTTTAGCTTGGAGAAGAGAAGGCTCCGGGGAGACCTCATTGTGACCTTCCAGTACTTGAAGGGAGCGTATAAACAGGATGGGGAATGATTGTTTACAAGTGTGGATAGTGATAGGACCAGGGGGAATGGTTTTAAACTGAGACGGGAGATTTAGGTCAGATATTAGGAGGAAGTTTTTCACTCAGAGGGTGGTGACGCACTGGAACAGGTTGCCCAAGGAGGTTGTGGATGCCCCATCCCTGGAGGCATTCAAGGCCAGGCTGGACGTGGCTCTGGGCAGCCTGGTCTGGTGGTTGGTGAACCTGCACTCAGCAGGGGGGTTGAAACTAGATGATCTTTGGGGTCTTTTTCAACCCAGTCCATTCTTTGATTCTATATGAAACCACAGCCTCAGTGGTACTCATTTGAATTTTCTGGTCCCTTACTGGCTCTGCTACATCTGATATCATATCCTTTGTTTGCAAGCAATTACACATATATTTATCTTTTGATTTCACCAACATAATGATTCTAAATTATTAAGAATAAAGAGCCTGCTCAATTAGAGGGAGAAGAGTATTTTCCAAGAATCTCTTTAGGTCTTTGTTATTTAAAGAAGTAAGCTTCTGAATAGTAATTTTGCACTTTTATTCATCAGAATACTTAAACAATTTAAGCAATACTCCTATTGGAATGATGTTTTAGAGAACTATTTAAATGGAGACCCAGTTAATTAAATATAATTTTAGAGCAGATACCAGGAGTTTCTTGTGCAAAATTGTAGTCTCATGTCATAATGCCTTAAGTAGTAGTTCTTCTATATCTATGGGCTGGGGATAATTCCAGAGATCAGAAATTTTCATTTGAATATCTAAATCTCTTTCTGTTTTGGAAAGGGCACTGGAATTTGATCAATGCTTTGTGTCCAGGTATGTTACGTTCCTATAGAGGATGGAAGTACATGCTTTGCAGTGTAGCAACAGAACTATTTCTCCATCATTTCTTCATGAATTTGAGCTTAACTGCAGGTTTGTAATCGTGCATACTTCCACAACGTCAAAACCACATCTCATATTGAAGCGATGCTTGTTCATGAAAAACATTCCATGAAAAACATCAGTCCCACTGGACTCTTCATAAAAGCCTTACAAGTGCCTGAATGTTTATCTCATGCAAATAAATCTGAAGACCTGCAAGGTTCACTTAATGTGGGTCAGAATAACATACTTATTAGATGTGGCCTTCAGCCTTTCTTCGTTGCTTTCTTTCCTTTCTTGTTCAAGTTTTATTAGATAATTTTCTTTTTGCAGCAGCTCCCATGTTATGATTTTTTGATCTAGGCCAACTGGAAGGTCTCTTTCTGTAAGAGGAAAAAAAGATACTAAGAATTATACTTTGTGCCCTTTTCCCCTACACTAGTTTAAGTAATGAAAGGCTGATACACAAAGAAAAATCAGGTCTTGCTTTGCCATTGCAGGAGTGACAAGCTGTGAAAATTTAGTGTAAAATAAGTATTTTCTACACTTTTTTTTTCCTGTGATGCAAGGCAGTAGACTTATTGCAGTTGAGTTTTCCAAAGAACAGCACGGGCCAATTTCAGTGATTCCTGAATAATTCATTCAGAATATCAGTTGTTATCTCTCCAGAATTTAAGTGTCTTTAGGCAGTTTTATATCAACACTTTTGTCTTAATAACTTTGTTACGTAGAGAAATGCATTATGGGAAATTGTTTACAGTACAAACTACATCATAACCCTTAATTTTTCACGTCTGCTCTCCTAGTACTTTTTGTTAAAAATAATAAATTACGGCTCTTGACTTGTGGAGATCTTACTTGCTCTTCTGTTTTGTCTATGCAGCATATCCTTGGAGAGTATCAGTCTCCAGTTGATAGACATTTTTTAACGGCTGTAGCAGAAATGCTAAGTCACAGCCTGAACCAGTGATTGAGCACCTGGTGGGAAGGCAGGGCCAACCCAGGGGAGCTCAGGTGCATGCAATGTGCCTGAGTGACCGGAAGGGCTGGAGCCAGGATCCACCCCTTCCCAGACCTCATTTAAGGGTTGGTAGTGGGGGCAAGGCTATTTTGTTGGAGATCCCTGTGTACCTGAGGTGTTCTAAAGGTAAGCAGATATTTTCTTTTGTTTCTGTGCCCACAGCTGTTGTATTTGAGCATATCCTCGCTTGCTGCAGCCTAGGACTTTGCTACCCTGCTATCATTGCTGTGCTTTCCTTTGCATTATAGCGTTATGCTAGCTTACCCAGATGTTGATTTTTGTGTTCCATTTTGTTGAAGATTATTTGAAGAACTAAAGTTATGTGATTAATAATGATAAATGGTGGTGCTAAAGCAGGCCGTCCATGATATTCAACAATCAGGTTGTAGCGCTGTAGTTTCCAGAAGATGTCTGCATTGCCCTGAACAACTTGGAAAGTGTAGCTGTAATTGGAAAAAAAAAAATATAGAGAACTAGTTTTATCTCAACAAGCTAAAGCTTGTTATTACCAAGTACAGCCCGTATTTAATAAAAGGAACAGTAAGTTTAGTATGTATTGTTTATTCAAGCTAAAGTTTGTGCAAATTCTTAGATATTAAAAGAATTGGAATTGCAATCTTCAAATGTAAAAAAATAAAATAAAACCACAATTTCTTAAAAAAAAATAAAATAAAAGGCAATTCAACTTTGGCAAGATTAGTAAACATGCTGTGTTAGTTCTTCAACCCAGTGAATCATCGTTAACTGTGTTTCCTCAGTGTGCAGAATGTCCAGCACCTGTCAAATTTACAGCTGCTCTGCACCTGCAGACTTTTGCTGCAGCGTAGCCAGGGATCCAGACACATTTAATTGAATTTTTAGCAGTAAAAGGTTCTTTTTTGTTCTTGACTTCAATGTAGCTAGAGTGAGGATGATGAGAACTTAGGCAGACTTTCAGGATCGTATAGTTCTTATCAACCCCTACATAACTAGTTAGGAAAATTACTAGTGTGTTTCAGTATGGCCAACCAACAGCACTGTAGTAAATGTGGGCATTCAGTTGAACTCTTAACTTCTCTGTCTTAATACTTATTGAAACTGCGCTTACCTGAACATAGCAATCAGGAGATTCATAAGGAGAACGTTTGTGACTAGTAGGAAGATGACCAACAGAAGTATGACAAGCCAGTTGGCATAGTTGTTGGGACATGATGGTGAGTTCTGCAGAATCTGCAGTGGATTGGATGTACAGTTCCTGGGATATGCTCGCGATGCTGCAAAGGAAGAGAGAGAAATAAGGTAGCTCTGACAAGTTCTCTTGCCACGTGTGTTTCTTAGCCTGGAGGTAAAAGCTTTGCATTTTGGTGAGCAAAATCTCTTGCTTTCAACAGAGAATGGCAAGAATTACAAATTGTTTCTGAAGTTTGAAGTGCTGCTTTCAGGTCAAAAAAGAACTTAGTACCTTTAAGCATGCCTTCTTTTATGAATTTGCGATGAGAATGATTACATATATGTAACACTTTTTTCTGTCAAGGTACAAATCAAGGATGATGGCAATATTGATTACCATATTGAGATCCAGCTGCGTATGAACAGTGGCATAATTTTATTCTGAATATGTGCAATTATTAGAGCTTAAGACCTGCATTGTGGTAGTATGTCACTTTGCACTACCTTTACTTTTGACTAGCAAGCAGAGCAGTAAATACAAGACAGACAAGGGCAGCTTTCTGACTGCTTGAACTACCGAGATAATTCTTGCAGTCGAATAATCCTTTATGTGAACTAATATCCACTGTTGCAGGTTTTTGTGAAAAGGCACATAATAGCATCAGTTCAAACTACCTTTGAATTTCTAGCAGGCGTGTACCCCCATGTCCTTGCATCTCCTCAATCCTCATGCTAGTATGGATGCCAGAAGTGAAAACTTGGTAAAAGCAGGAAATAGGGTTCCTCACTCTAAGTTTAGATCACTGCTTTGTATGCTGGAGCTTGTAGTCACGGTTAGAAAGAACGGTGCTATTGCATCAGACTAGAGGTATAGCTGCCCTTTCATCCTGCCTCCAGTTATGGCAGCAGCAAGTTCTTAAACAGACCCATTTCCATGTTTATATCCAAATATTTGCATGTCTTGTGATTATTTTTATGTTGTTTTGTTTGAAATGTAGCACAAATGCAATTACTAGCTTTATTTGATTTGGGGAGATTTAACTCCAGAGTAAACAAATGCTCTACCAGAATATTTATTCTAAAATACACGTGTTTCCTTATGGGCAGAGCTGTACTGCTGTGAAACTGTCATGTGAAACCACTGCCAAAAAGTATGCAGGTGTTGTTATTTTGGTTTACACAAGGGTTATCTGGGTCTAGATTAGGCTGAATGAAAATGGATTGAAGCAAAAGAAGGTATGCCAACTTCTAAAACTGCAAATCCTTGTCTGAATATTTTAGACACCGTTTCCTAAATAGGGCCAACCCTCGTGTTTAATGTAATTCAACACTGTATATTATCTCCTTTCGCAAATCCACTGTTTATATCATAGCAATATGAATGCTTTGGTTTTCAGGACATTTTTTTAATGATTCTTTATTTTTTTTTTTTAAAGAAAACCCTGGGAAGAATGCATTTAAAGATGGCAAGGTTAGGGGAGAAAGACATTTCCTTACTGTCTATTTCATCCAGTGGAATCTGGCCGAATATCTGAAGGTAGGGACGATAAAGCACCCTTCTGAATATCCACTCCACTCGGCTGTCATTGGGGTGGAGCAGAGCTTGAGTTGTCACACCGTAGGCAATGAGCCACACACTCAAGAAAAATAGAAAGAAGAAAACATCTTTCATCTGAAAGAGGGAAGAGGAGGGGGAAAAAGGAGGGCAGGTGATTGTAGCAGCATATTGAAGAACAGTAGTTGGTCAGTATGAAAACTGTTCAAATCATTCTGTTTCTTTACAAGCTCGTTTAGGCTAAAGGAGGTGGACTTTGATACAGTTTCACACACAATTCCCCTCTTGACCTTGCTGTTATTATATGGTTCTTGATCAATAAGCAGCATTTTACTTTGTTAGCTCATTTAGATAAAGGCATGTTTTAATTTAAAGCCTTGCTTTTCAATCCTGTAACATTTAACAAATAAATATTTTCTCTTTTAAAAGAGTGCATTTTAAATACAGATTTTCTGTGAGATCTCACAGTACCACTGAACTACAAGAAGTCTGCTGCAGCAGCAAATACTGGCTGACAGTACTCATTGATAAATTCTGAACCACTGATACAGCAAACATTAAAGCTGAGAAGGATCAGGTAGCTAAGTAATGCATTTGAGGGATTCTTTCCAGGGCTTCCTGCTTTTAAACATTGTACTTCTCTACAGAAGCAGAGTAATTGAATCCTAAAACACTTACTTAAAAAAAAAAAAAAAAATTGAATAGGAATTTCAAGTGCAATAATTTTTCCCTAGTGGAAGAAGAACACTTCATCCTCTTTCCATCTAATCTGACAGAGTTCATTAGGGGCTGTAGATTCATTTCAATTAGATTACAGGATTGCGCAGTTACCCAAAAGCATAGGTATTTCAGACCTCCAGAAGGTAACTATAAGTTCCATTAAGAAACACAATATCTGCAGCAAGCAAAACGCAGTTGATGTCTCTCTAACTTTTATCAAACTGTTTTGTTTTCTGGATGAGTTCAGATTTGTCAGTGCTGCAGGCCCATAACAGCGTCATAACTAAGGGAAAGCAGTGGTATGTCTGGAAATGCTCTTTTCCAGACTGTGGTCTCTCTGTAAACTGGTGTTGTTCTGGCATCAAACTGCCATTCTAACAGTTGCTTAGACTTGTTTCAGCAATTCTGTAGCAAGGGTAAAAAGGAGAAAGATAATAAAACACATTCTTGGTTTGCTTCCCTATTTAAGAGAAATGATCTTCCTTGAATCAATTTGATGAATGTTTCAGGAAGATACTGAACTAAATTTCATTGTTCTTTTGTTTGATGCAAGGTTCAGTATTGAACTACCAGCGGTAAGGCATTGTGGTGGCTTGGATATGAGGAAGATGAAAGCTCCCGTGTTACGGTTTTGTCTAAGCTGCTGTTTATTTTCTTATCTCTGTATACTCTTAATCTGTGTGATCTCATATGAATTCGGATGCTAACGTAGTAGATACATCACCATATTTGTCCAGGGCCATGGTTTAGCTTGGTATGCAGCCAGGAAGGCTTAGAAGCTGTAGATCTGCCTTGTTCTCTTACAGTGAAACTCTGCTAATGTGGTAAACTAGATAACGTACGAGAACAAATATTTATTTGCCATTTACCCTTTTGCTACTCAAAGCAAATGTCATGCTAGAGTTCCAGTTATTGCATTTGTAGACAGATCCAAATAGCTTGGCAGTTATGTTTATTCAATGCATAGGCTTGTTTAGACTGTAGGGCTTTCACTGAGCTCTGCTGTGAGTCACAAGTCAAATGTTTGTAGAATCTGTAATAGCATTTACAATTAGATAAACTATTAATCGGTTATCATGAGCTAATTGGCCTAGAGGATTAACATGCTGAAATAAAAAGCTGTTTTAGTGTACCACCCCGTACCTAAGCACAGTAACCGTAGTCCTACTGTCTCATTTCCTGCAGGAGAGTGGAAATAAATAGAAATCTTTCATCAACATCTTCCAACACATGCTCACAAGGTGCTATGTTTTCACTGTAGATTAGATTACAAAGTCCAAGTAAGAACAATGCCTGTGGGGAAACTTGCAACTATCCATTTTCACAGTTTTTTTTTTTTTTGCACTTGCAAACAATGTAATCCATTTCCCCATGCAAAGAACTGCCAGTCAGTAAAAGCCCTGCCCTTCTGTAAATGGCCTGTGGTCTGTCTGAGGTTTTTGCTCCGAAAGCACGCAGCTTATGAAATAGGAGGAAGAACCTGTGTCCCTCAAATCAGGAGCAGTGTCTGTGAAAGTCTCAATACTCCTGATTTGAGAGACCAAAGGGTAAATGATTAGGTAAGGTACAAGGATTAGTATACTGGGGCCAACTTAAGACACTACAGAGCTCTTCAGAAGGATCTATTTCAAACTTATTGCCTCTAATTTTCATGGTAAGTAAAGCAATTGTATGCAATGTGACAGACCTTAAAAATGTAAAGACGCATTATAAACTTTATTTGTAAGGAGAAGACTTTTTTTGGTCACAGTTTTTTAGCAAGTACAAGTATTTATCTGAGAGAGACTGCGCTTACCATCCTCTCCACAATTATGATCTTTGGTCCAAGTTGTCTGTGAATTGCAAAAATGTGTATAAGTCTAAGTGTAAACACCATAAAATCAATGGCGAGGATTGTGCGGCCAGCTTGAAAAGTGGAATTCAGCATCCTGAAGAACAAATGAAAGATAATATCAGATCTCAGCAAGTACTACTGAGAAGTCTGTTCTCAAATACTATGCTTGGTTTCCAGGCATTGTTGAGTTGGGAAAAGGCAAGCGCTTCAGGCTTGTGGTTGCTTATGTGAAGGTCATTACAGCTGTCAAAAGAATGTAATGCAATATCTGTACTTTGGTGAGAAATAACCAAAGCATGGAGGGACACTGATTTCCCTGTCTTGGCTTCAAGGAGATACTGAAGGATAGATAAATAAAAGGATTATTTTCACTGAAAGTGCTTGCAGAAAAATGAAAAGCAGAGCTTCTCTCTACAAGTGTTTGAATATTCCAGTAAGGTTTTTGTGGTCTGTGGAATAACATCTGCAGTTCAATAGAAATTTAGAGGCTCTTGTTGCAGAAAAATAGCTTAAAACCCATAAATGTAAATGTCACAGCCTGCCCTCATGTGCACAAGACTGTTCTGTCACCTGGCATACATAGTGCATGCCCGCAGCCTTGATGCTGACCATGCAAAACAGGCATACATACCTGCAGGTGACCCCGATTATGAAGAGGAAGATGGTTACCATATCACATTTATTCCAGTTATCCTCTACATACAGTTTAAACTTTTTCATTAAATTTGTGTCTTCATCTGTAAAGAAACTCTGCAGAAGAGAAATGGTCGTTGCTAGTGATCAGTTTCACTGTTTCAATGGGAATTTTGACATAATGTCTTTTTCACATTTCTCTTTCATTGCAAAAACCATCAAAAAATTCCTAGTGTAGCTTGAAAAAGAAAGCTTGAAAACAAGCTCAGTTTACTGTCTTAAAGCACACACACAGAAAACCAAACTTCTTAAAAATTCTTAGGGCTACATCACAATATTTAGGCCTGATTTAAGATTTTTCAGCATTCAAGCCGTTAAAAAAAATATGACAAACATCCTGACAACCTTGATTTTATAGATATTGCTATCTAAACAGCATGTATAGATCGGTGTCTGTACACTATAATTGCCAGTGAGTGCACATTTGATTATCTAGATAAAGAGCTGTCTTAACTGGCTAACAGCCTGGCATTCTCCATGTTTCACAGGTTTATAATGAAATATTCTTTGATCCAAATATTCTTCGTGTATTCTTCTGTTTATGGCCTTTCTGAATAATTTCAAATAGTTTATAACTGAGGTCCTCTTTGCTGTCCCTGTTGCTTAAATTGCAAACACCTATTCTTCTGGAATAAGTGTTTATAAAGTGTTTATCTCTTTTCAGACTAAAGAGGATAGCAAGGATATCTTTATGCACCCACAACTGGCAACACACTAACACCATTGTTCACGTGTTATTCTGGTTGTTGGGCCCAGGAGTGCTCTGCTGCGCTTCCAGGTGCAGACTATGGCTTCCAGTGTATGTTAATTGCGGAAGGGGAACCTAGTTTTGGGGAGTGAAACCAGACAGATGCTTTGCAAAGTGAAGGACACCTGAGTCTTAGCTGCCCACTTGATTATTGGCTGCAGCTGAAGCACTCTGGAAAAACAGAGGAGTAGCTACAGGCTTATGTGGAGGAGGAAGAGGTTGGTTTGGGAGAGAGTGAGAGAGAGTTTTGGATAAGGTAAGATTTGTATTGCTTTTCTATGCAAAGCTGCGCTTGACAGTTGAAATCTTCAAGCTTGCACAGTTATACAGATTGTACATTTATTCAAAGCATTATTTCAAGGTTTATTGTATTATTGCTGAGATGTTCTATGTTACTGACCTGTCGGATTTCTTCCAAGACCAGGGTAAAAACCCAGAAGTAAAGTATAATTTCTTTAACAGATGGACCTTCAGGTGGAGGTGGCTTAAAATCCAGTAAGAGGACATAAGTAAATAGAAACAGAAAAGCAAAATACATAATAACGTTTCCCATAAATACAGTTACGGGGGCACTCCAGAATTTTTTCCACCGAGTAAACATGAATGTTGCCCACGCTGTGTTTTCAGAAGAGTTCTGCTTTTCTAATTTACCACTTCTTCTGCAAAACAGAAAGAACATAGGCTTGGTGACAGTTTCCTAAAATTAGTTCATGGGAATAGCCTCAGTATTATTCTACAGAAAGCTTCTTTTAAGATAGTAACAGATGCTAACGGGAGCAAGGCTGTGGGATTCAGAGGAATCGTGCTATTGTAGTAGGAATGCTTCAAGTCAAAAAGATTTGGAAAATCAAAGTCACATCAGAATGTGTATTCTTGTTATTTCAGTTTTGCTGCATTAGTCTGATTTGCAGCTTCATTCTGCTCCTAAAATGTAGTACCAACAGTGTGTGAATACACAAGAAGAGGGGGCATTTGGCTAGTTGCCTCCCATCCAAAGTAATCGGCAAGAAAGGCAAAAAGCTACTGTAAGTCAGTTCTTATTTTGGTACTAAAATTCACTGTAATAATCAGATGCAGAAGTTCTTGCAGTTGCTGGGACTTCTGAATGTTTACTCCTTTTGACCTAGACTCACAAGTGCTGAATCACACAGTAAGCATGTGTTTCTTGACTAGCTGTGAGAGAGCTACTGAAGGAATACTGCAGTTTACATAACTATGGACACTGGCATCTTGCCCCTCATGATTAAATCAAATTGGAAAAAGATCACCAGAGAGGCCTTTTAATAAATTATTCATTGGCTATTGTGCAATTGCGCAAGTATTTTGGTAACTGAAGGAAAACTTGAAAACTTGTAGATCTACGGTTGCTTTTGTAGTGTTTTGGAATGTGAATGTGTGCTGGCAATGAAAACTATCTTGTGCATAAAATGCAAGCTTAGTGTTGCTTGATAATCTGCTCTTGGTGTGAGGTTTTGTTTGCACATAAGTTGCTTGCCTGTGTAAGCTAGGGATGTTATTGGATCTTCCAGTTTTGTGATGCTGACTCCAGGAGGAATGATCTCTAACAAAAGATGTGCATGCTAGAGTATGTTTTTGACCTCACCTCACAAAAAAACAAAAAGTGAAACAATCACTCTTCACATTTTTTTTTTTAAATATCCCCTGACATTCCTGCTAATTACTAATTACATTTGCTATAAGGAAAAGTTTCTCCTTGTAGCCAGTCTCTTCTGTGTGCCTGACTCTGTACTGCCTCTCAATTTATGACACTGTAAGACACATTCCCATGGCAACAGGCTAATATCATAAATGGGTAATTGCAGCTTTACTGTTAGATGCTGAAATAGATCTGGAAGGGAGAGAGAGCCCCTTTGTTAAATTAAATCTGTAAGATAATAGCAATTGGAATGCACAACATTATGACCAAGAGCCATCAACCGTGCTTCGCTCAGGTTATGAAAGGACTTTATGCTATTATTTACAAATAGTCCCCAAGAGGCGTATGCTTTTGCATTGATTTTACAGGTTAGAGAGGGAGTGAGAACTCATGATTTTTTCCGATATGCCAGCAGTTAAATGCCAGAGCTAAAAATAGAGGTTATAACTGACTCGGTCCAGCACTAGGTACTGTGGATTGTTTTCTCGGTGCCATTATTCATGTGTTTCTGAAGCTCTCTTCAAATCACTGAAAAGTAAATGTTTCATACGAGTGGCTATATAGCTCTTGTTAGCTTTTAAGTGAACTTTGTACTAATCAAAAGTTTTCCTGCCCTTACCTGACTCCCCAGGTTTTGGTGATGAGCGTTTGCTAGAAGTAAAGGCTGCATTTCAGAAGTTCTGTATTGTGGATCTATGAATCATTGTGAGCAACTGCCAAAATCTTTTTGCTTTGAGATCCCTATTTCTCTTATGCTTCCTCTGAGATATAAGTCTGTTGTTACGCTCCAGGTCTCTCAGGACCTGTTTTTTAAAATATAAATGAAGAGGAGTCCTAGCATGGTGGGGAGCTAACTATATAAATTCACAGGTACTGCTGTTTGCAAGTATTTCTGTTGCTGCCATTGTAGCGCAGTATGCAATGATGCACTAAGGGTTAGCTGAGAACCTTCTCCCTGCTTGGATCAGTAAGTCTATAAGTGATTATTGCTCCTAAATCCATTGTGTGTCAGCCAGTGCCAGCTGAAGGGAATCTCAGGAATGCCTTCTGACTGCCTGGATATCGATCAGTTGTCTCCTCAAATACAGTGTTATATCCCTGTTCATCTTCTATATTCATTTTTACAGAGTACAACTACAGCGATCAGAGGGAGCAACGTTTTCTGATGACTAATGACTTCCTTGGTCTTTCAGTTGTTCCATGCATCGTTAGCTGGTCATTAATCCATGAGAAGTGACCCGTTCTTTGTAGTCAAAAAACATCATGTCAACTGATGGTTTTAGGCTTACCTGTACTCTTCCTTAGAAAGAAACAAAGTCCTTTCTGTATCTAAACTGTCCAGCTCTTTAAGTGGCTCTGGCTCAGTCTTTGGTTGTTTTTCCTCACTGTAAGGAAATAAACTCATTAGTTGAAAGATACTGGTTAGCAACTCTTAATTACTGAACTGACATTCCTACAGAACTGTGAGTGTGTACTCAGCTTGGACTCGCTCCACTGAGAAGCTATCAAATGCACGTAACCCTTAGCTCTGCATATTCTGATTATTTGAAAGCTGAAGTCAGCCACAAGGGTCAATGGAGAAATGATAATCAACATGTGTTCCACAAGTATGGAGCAAGATGCTCAGTTTCCTCAAAACTGAAAGGAAAGAATTTGAGTAGAAATAGACCACTCAGTCATTCCTGGAAGACAATACCCCCATGTTCCAGTCCTGGCCATACTTAGTAGCGCTTAAGACAGGAAATGCCAGAAGCATTAGGGAACGTGATGTCAATTCTCGCATTTCTAGCGAAAGGAGGCAAAAATGTCCTCAAGAGAGGACATTTAGAAAGGCTTACTTTGACTGGGAATCCTTATTTGAACCCTTCCCTGAAAACTGACAAAACTTCACATTAATTTACTTGAATTTGTGAATCTGGCAGCCAATATGCCAAGAAGAAACAGTCTTTAGTGATTGATACTGACAGAATGGAAGTCTTAAGTCAGCAGTGGCAAAGATGATTTCCTCTTGCTTTATAAGTAGCTTAATAATTAAGAAATATATAAACATATGTTTCTTAATGGCATATCATTCCACAGTGTCAGTTCTGATGATCTGTAGCTGATTCTCACAGTACTAGATTTTTTTCAGTTCCTGGATTCTTATGACTAGCTGAACATCTTGGCTGCTTTGTTTTTTTATTTTCTACTTGTGTTTGCTTTTTCTTTTAAAGGCTTCAAATTCTAGCCATCTTCATGGTGATAAAAAGCTGAAAATTGTGAACTCCAAAGCTGTGCGGGCAAAAGACTAATAAGGAGACCTCCCAATATATTAAATTTGAAAATCTTAGTTGGTTTCATATGAGCCCCATGCTTTTAAGCTTGACTTCTGGCTCCTAAGTTTTCTGACTGATAGTTTTGTTTTGTGACGGTTGTTTTCCTTGCAAAGATACTGAGGTTTGTTTTGAGCCAGGCAGCTTCAAATCTAGAAGTGGATGGTGCTACAACCGGAAATATTCTATACAATACTACACATACCATACATTCAAGTGGAGCTGGAAGAATTCCAGCAGGGTTTTTTTGTGGACCATGCAGAACAGAAGTGATCTAGTTGAAAATGGCAGTGGTGTATTAACTGTCAGAACAGATAGAACACTAGCCCGGGACACACAAATCACTCAGCCCCATAGAAAACTGGTTTGGTTAATAGTGATGCAGTCCTTTTGTTCACCTTCTGAGACAATATTATTATTTTTATTCCTTACGTGAGAAACTTTGTTTGGATATTTTTCATGACTTTACATCCTTTGCTTATCTCTTGTACTGAAATATTTGTTGTACCTGAATGCTATTAAATTTGTGTAGATTAGGAAAGGACACCAGAATCCACATATTAACTTCAGGATCTGTGTGTCTGTAGACATGTCTCCCCACCATATTTTTGTTAGGAAGGCCTGAAATTGAAGAAAACAAGAAGTAGCTTTAGCACCACAAAAACAGATATGCAGATCAAGTGCACCTACGTTCTGTGTTCTCCTAAGGCAGCAAAGATTAGGAATTGCTCTAAAAACCTAAAAAGTATACAGGCAATTTGCATGTCATTCTGCATTTGTTTCTTAGTATGCAAAGAGTTATGAGGACAGTGGAAAGGAACTGTAATTCAAGTGGAGTTAGGGAACATTTCTTCTGAGGAAGTACAAGTCAGCCACTGGGAGCTAAAAGCATCATCACTCTTAATTTAGTTTTCTGTATGTGGACAGAACTCAGATTGTGGGAGCAAAACAGAATGGTAATTTGATTTAACTTTTATCAGTGAGCTTCTCTGAATCTGAACAAGCTCTGCTAGGGAGGGACTTCATGTCCTTAAGATTCATTATGCTTCAGGCAGATTTTAAGTGCTTTCCTGATGGTTCTCTGTGATCAATAGAGGAAAAAGCACAGGACGGAATGAGGATTAAACCTCTTCAGTTCACCTGTCTCGGGGCTAACTGGATGAAAGAGGGAACTGTGTTGCTTTGTCAAGTATGTAGCATGACATCTTCTTGACCTGGTGCTTAGGGAGAGGGCAGATCTTTCACTGTAAAGGATGTGTCTGAGAATAATGTGTTTCATGGGGTCATTCAGTTGCTGTAGTATCCTTTTCTGTGTCCAACATCATGCTTAAAGGCACTAGGGAGTGGAGATGGTAGAAGAAGTGTCTGTAGATGTTACCTGGACACCATCGTGTGCAAAGAAAGACTTTGCATCTGCTTCTGTAGCCAGGTGAAGGCAGGTGGTTTTGCTCCAGTTCTGATTTTTCCTCACCAACAGAGAAAATGCTCTCTCCTCGCTGTTCCGGTAACATTCACTGAACAGCTCTGTCAAATGAAGGAAATGTAGACAAATGCATCTTGCCATTTAAAAACAAAAAACCCAAATGTGAGGCTAGAGGGCGATGTGTGTAGGGTGCAATGTGGTCGCACTGCAAGGTGCATCCACTGTGCTAAAGAGTCCTGGAAGGCTGCAATAGTCAAAAAGCCCAGAATAGCTAAGATGAGGTGGGTGGGAGTGAGGACCGGTTCTGGTCATGAGAATAACTCTGCGGAGGGCATATGCAATGGATTTGCATTTATGGGGGTGGAAAAAAAAAAGAAATCACTGGAATTGTAAGTTTGAAATTCCCACTGCTTTCAGGAAGGGATGGTGCAAATCTCAGCACCTCCCTCTCACCTCTTTTCATCTGTGTGCTTCCTTCTCAGTGCTGAGGTGCTCTACTTTTGTTATTGTTTGATCTCCTGTGGATAAGTACTTCCTTCTCAGTTCTACATCCAGCTTTCAAGACATGCCTTGGAAACCTATCGGTATATATTATATCGTCCCTCATCTGTAGCTGCCTTGTGCAGACCTTTAGACAGTACTGAGCAAAAGTAAATCCCATGGGAGATCTTTCAGCTCTTTGAAGGATGGGTTGCCACGCTGCTCCTGTTCCCCTGAGTACACTAAACAAAAGGAGCAGCTCAGGTTTGACTTGTAGCCAACAGATGCTTGAAGACATAGATGTTTGACATTAAATAGTATTAGACTTGGTAGTATGTTGTGGCATAGATCTGTTTTGAGAGAAGCTGGCTCTGAAGTACAGCAACTCTGATAAATGGTACAGAAAGTCAAGGTTTTCTCATTAGACAAAATATGAATTCTTGAGTCTGCTTCATTCTGATTCATGACATATCTGAGTACCCTTCCTAGGCTAGCCTACACTTTGATGTTATGCTGTGAAGGCTGGGGAAGGGTCAAGTTCACATAAAAAAGCTGATACAGCCTTCTGCAGTTGACGTGGTATTTACCATTTTAAAAGAATGTTCATTCTACTTAGCATTGCCGGTATTATCTGGGCCAGATATGGAAATTGCAGATCTGATCTAATGCTTACCAAAGCCAAGGAAACAGACTGCTGTGTATTGGATTAGGCCTTCTAATTCCATGACTAAATTGTTGGAGTCCTGTGATTATATGAAAGCCTTATATTTTATAAATAACAACGGTCCTGTGAAAAGAAGGGTAAAATGTCTGTGTTTAAATAATGCAGCAGTGTCTGCATGAGCCTCCAGAGGAAGGCTCACAAGGAGGAAAAAGCTGCTGCATTTCTACATGAGGTATATTCTAAAGCTCTCAGTACACTGCAGCATTACCTTCAGGTAGAAATTGGGCTGTTATCAGATGAGCAAACATCTGTTTTTGACCTAATGGGGGAGGGGAGGGAGGGCTTGGTGTTCCAGCACTGCAGATGCCTGAATGTTGCAGGGAAGGGCAGCTTGTCTTCTGTTAAGCCAGTCTGAACCTCACTTGGAGTTTTGCAGTGCAGTTAGCCCTTTTTTAGGTGAGGTAATCTCAAATTATTTTTAGCAGCAAAGACAACCCTTAAAATTTTTTGCTCTAGTGGCTGTTACGAAGTAAGCCTGATATTGCAGGGAAATCATACTGCTGAGAGCTTGGAATTGTTCCAGTTCTTCCATCTTGCCCATCACACCTTGTGCTAAAATACCAACATGTGGCAAGGGAGAGCTTTTTCCATGCATCCCTTGGGTCAGTCAGTCTTAGAACACTTTTTTTTTTCCAGAATGAACATTTGAATGTTTGGGACTGGCTGTGATGCAAGTCTGTTACATTATTCATGTCCGTTAACCTTTCACAACTTCAAGAGGGTTCGTTTTTTTCCCCCCCACTTTCTTGTCTTCCAGTAGCAGTCCCCTCTGAAATTTGTTATGCTGTTACAAGTTACTGTAACTTACCAACAGCGAGCTGCTCGTACTTGGCCTCTTTCATTACACGTGCTACTTCTGTCTTTGTCTCCAGACGGGACATCTCCCTAAGGATCTTGCAAGCTGCCAGAGCTGAAGCTACACCCTCCTGACCCTGTAAAATTGAAAGAGGTGCAGGAGTAGCCACACGCTGAAGGGCAGTTATGGAACAGGGAAACTTAACTACTGAATGCATATAACAAATAAAATTCATACATGTCTACTCTTGGAAGAATCTTCCTTAAAATACACACTTGAAAGTTTAAAATGTCTATAGAAATTGTAGCTTTGATATGTGAGAGTTGAAAACCATGTATTGGTATTTCTTGTGCTTTATAAGGCTGGTGACTTCGGGGTGTGCTTGACCTTAGAGGGGTCTGATTTGAGGTAGCAGTCAAGGACTTGGAGAAGAGTCGGTGATGAAAGTAGAGCAAAATGCTCTCATGCTGCTGTGTTTCCTAAAACATGGCTGTGCTGAGACCCTGCGTAAGGACACATGGGGAAGGAGGGAGCACAGCTGGCAGAGGCACAACAGAAGCATGCAGCAGAGAATCGTGCCTTCTGGTAACAGAGCTCCACAAACACAAGGCCCTCCAAGGTGCAGATGTGCCTGCATGCACACACAACTCACAGGCTTGAAGAGCTGTGCTGCTGTTTTTCTCCCTCCCCATGACCTCCTTGTGCCAGGTGCAGCTAGCTGGATGCTCAGACAGAGCTTCATAGCTGTGTCTGGTCTCTGTGGGGTGAGAGGGAGAGGAGATGGAAGCTGTAGCATTGCACGAGACAGGGCCTCAGCTGTGGAAGAGTCCAAAACAGGAGCCAATTATGTCAGTATGCTCAGCCCCTGGGACTGTGATGCTCTTGTTTCTTTCACATCCAGCAAATAAGCTGAAGATGCTCACTGCACCATCCTCGCTCTAAAGCAGAACCAAACAACTGACCTATTGAAGAGGGAACAAAATCCGAGGCTCGGTGAGTCATCAGCAGCAAGGAAGACAAGGGGGGGGGGGGTCAGCTCTGCAGCTGAAGTTAATCAGCAGTGTTTCAGGCTGTACTGATTTACACCTGCTGCTGCTGCTCTCTGCCAGGCCTTCTGGCCCCTGCTGGCATGAGACAAGCTGAGATGAAAGGCCCTATAAATGCGCACACAGTATTATAGAAACAAACCTACCTGTCATCTAAGCTTCAAGGCTGAGCAAAAACCATCTTATATACATGAAATATGACAATATTTCACCTGAAGGAGCTATAGCTTGATGCTTACCATAGCCCAGAAATAGTTTGCCATCTTGTGCCGGTTTTGAAGTACTGCCCATACAAACAAATCCCTCCAAGGCTTTTCACTTTTCTGGTTCATATCCAAGGGCCCAGGTAATTGCCTTGTATTCGTTTTATCCTGAAATATGGTTTTCAGAAATTAAAATTCAGTCTCATTCCATGCAAATGACATGATGTAACTAGCTCTTGGCCCTGCCGGCCACTTCAGTCTTTTTTTTCCCCCTTTTTTTTTCCCTTTTTTTTCCCTGTAGGTCTGAGAGGTAATTAGTTCATTCTGCACTGAATCAAAGGATTGTTGTGTCCCTGACATAACTCAATATGTGTGAGAATGTTCTGGATGAAACCATGACTCCACTGAAGTCAATGGCAATGCTCTCATTGACTTCATTAAGGCCAGGGTTTTGCTGCTGGTGTGTAATATCATACAACACAGACCTGTGATTAACTAATCTGAGCTGGCCTATGTTTGTATCAGATTCTGCTCAACTGCCACGGAGGCTGTGGTTTCAGAGAGAAGGGAACAAAAAGCATTTTATTTAAACAGGAACAAGTCTTGCCAAGGCTCCGTGCATGGCAAGAATAGAGCACATCAATGCCCTCTTTCTAGTCTTTCCTTTGAAAAATTCTCTCCCTCATGGAGGGAGTGTTTTGAGTAGAACACCACTTATTCCTTTAGCATTTGATAAAAACCTCTCCGGAGGAAGTATGGCAACATAGGTCAAGTGCTGAGTTTTACGTAAATTCTAATATTGTCTTTATATCTATTGTGTTAATTAGAAGCAGGCTGTGTGGTGGTGGTTGTTGTTTCTGCTAAAAAAAAAAAAAAAGCTTTTGTAAGGATGTATGTATTTATTTAGTTTTGAAATCCAATCCGAAACTGTGGGATTCTACTCAAGTTTACATTACTGGTTTGGGTTCTCTTTTATCACCCCCTCTTCCCCCCTTTTTTTCAGTCTATAGTGAGCTACAGTACTAAGTTGCACTGAAAACTAGGACATATCAGTGTTGCTGCTGCTAAATTATATCCCACTGCAGTGATGTTCTTACTGTTGCCAGTGTTTTTGAGATTGGTCTGTTGGTGGCAACTATGGAAATTAACTTTTAAAGGGAGGGGGGGAACAAGCGATTAGACAGTGAGATCTTTTATCTGACATGGGCCTTATTTACATCACATGGTTGTAGGTCATTTTCTGCCAAATCCCATAAAGGTGAGATTGCAGTGGCATTTTTTTTTTCTGTAAAGTATTACCCTTAATTGTCTGTTCTTGTAAACAAGGAAATCCTGCCTAGACTCAAACTTCGAAGTTTTTTTTGCACTACTGATTAATTTAGCTAAGCTTTGTTAAAGCAAAAATGCTTAAAATTCTCAAGTGATGATTTATTCTGAAGTTCCAAGAGTTTTGAGATTTAACCGAAACCTTGCAAACATCAGAAGTTTTAATTGCTCAGTTACTCTAAAACTTTGATCATTACCAAGCTTCCCTGTACCTCTCTGGCAATCAGTTTGTGTGTTTTCAATTCCTTTTGCAAGAACTTTGGTACTTCCGAGTTTCAATATGTTACATATTCTGTCAAAATAATAATAATAGAAGACATAATGCAATAATGCAGAGAGTTCACTATGGACATTCCATGTTATATAATACTGTCCTTTCTGTCTTCTATTAGTAAAAACTGTTCTTATTTTTTGCTGTCTTATGTCACTTAATTATAAGATTATAACAACCTGAAGGCAA
This sequence comes from Numida meleagris, assembly GCF_002078875.1. Lineage (NCBI taxonomy): Eukaryota > Metazoa > Chordata > Aves > Galliformes > Numididae > Numida > Numida meleagris. The sequence goes on along the minus strand of NC_034414.1, from coordinate 13,761,624 downwards.
CCAGCATGCAGAGCACATCACTGAATATCCAGTCTGCTCCTATACAGTATAAATCTGTGAATAGTTTTACTATTAGGTTACCATTTTCAGAGTTCAGCTTACAAAAACAGTGTAGGCTCAGACTTGGGACTGAAAATGGCCAACATCTTCATTTCTTCTTTCTAGATATGCTTTTGAGTGTTTATGCTTGAAATTCTGTATGAGAAGTGCAGGCTACTATTTCTATGTCTGATTACTCCTTAGCAAACCTAAATTTCTTGAATGAAAGAATGAGGAATACATTCTTATAAATGTGAGGCTCATGAGATCAATCTGCTCTCTATGTGCAAAGTGCTGGAATGAGGAATGGTTTATGAAAAGCGCAATACATGAGTATGGCACAAACCTTCTTTGCAGGAGATCTGAACTGGGAGCTATTTCTTAATTCTCGTTCAAGGTCTAGTAAAACCTTAAATAAAACACTCCATGTCAGAATGGGAGAAAGAGGAATTGTAACCTGTATTTCAGAAATTCCATTCTTATACTTTTTTTAATTTTGAAATTAAAAAGATCAGTCTATTTTTAGCTGTAATAATAATGAGCTGAAAAAAGGAATGAGTAACAGAGGTGACTGTTTCTCCTATCTACCAGGAGAAACAGAGGAACAGATTTATGATGGGAAGTTGCAACTCACTGATCTATTCTTGCCTCCATGTCTGATGTCTTGATAGAAACCTTTACAAGCATCATGCAGAAAATCCTTGAGAACTCTAGAAACATCGCTGAGAGTGAAGAGTGGGGAGATCTCCTTCTGCTGTTGACCAGTGAGCCCTGCCAATGTCAGCTTGCTTTCCTCATGTTTCTTCAACAGAAGTTCATAGAGGAGGCACTTCTGTGAAATGGAACAGTAGAGTCTCTGCAGACGACTGTACGTCAGGAATTCAGATATGTTGGCCCCATTGTCAATAAATAACTTTACAAATTCTGGTTTGTCATTGACCAGAGCATCCATCATCACTTCCTCCAGGTCGCAGGACTAGATTGATGACGGGAAAGAGGGGAAAAAAAAAAAAAAAAGATAAAGTGGTTTTGGAGGTAATCACTGATGGATGAGGAGGAGCGTAAAACTTACTATTAGGACGTGCACATTTTACTTTCCACCAAGTTAACAGCAGGTACAATGAGACGGAGAGGTAGAACTATGTAGAAAATGTCTACGTAAGCATTAATGTTAGAATGTTAACGTTATCTAGGGGATACCAGAAGGACGACCTAAGCAAGGGTACTGTGGCTGCCTAACCTTTTAGTGAAGAATGCAGGTAGTGCTGAAAACTGAAACCTTCTGTCAGGGTGTTTGCGTCCTACACGAGTTGGATTACAAAGCAATAGGCCTCTAAGGCAACAAAACCATCTACCTTCCACTCCACGTCACCATTGAATATTTCACTTTTAGCTATGTCCACTCTATTCCAGGCCACTGCCAACTTGAGTTCATCCAGATATTCCTGGGCATCCTGACTGTGACTTTTACATGCTGGAAAAAATAGGAAATGCAAATAAACTCAGTACTTTACACTAGTTACGTTTAATTTCTTATACCACTGGTAATTTGATTATCAAAATGAACTCTCATTCAGTTGTCATGTTTTTGTGGGTTGCTTAAACAGGAACCCTGCACAGGTATTTTTTTAACTTAAACAGTAATATAAAAGCTTTTATATATTTTTTTTTTATATTTTTGGTGGCTAAATTATCTATTGAAACATTAAGTTAAAACGTGGTATTTTAAGAGGAAGCCTTATCTGCAGAAAGTTGTGGGTAGGACTGTTGTTTTTTATCTTGTTTTAATTAGCACATCAAGATTACGATGCCATTTCTCCATGTGAAAATTAGGCTAGTCTAACACAGATTGAAATGGCTGGCAGAGCAAGTAATGCATTTCAGAAGATACAGTGAAAGCTTTATATAGGACCTAGTTGTTTCTGGAATTGAGGTGATTCATGTCTGCTTGTGTTTTCTGTTTTTTTTTTTTAACTTATTTGTGGCTTGTATGTGGAATAACTTCCAGCATATTTCTGTTCTTCCATAGCTTCTACTTCTAAGAGAAGCAGATACTGAAATAAAGGACTGATTATAACAGTACTATACAATAACATGAGATTAAAAAGCAAACACTAATTCAATGCAAGGTTCAGGAGCTGTGATAACTGCCAGTCACTTTCTTAATAAACAAGCAGAGCAACTCTGCATTAGAAATGAAATCTTATCCAGCAGCCAACTGACCTTGCTCTGGACAAGACTAAAATACATCGATGGTGCAGAGAAGTCCAATAATACAAGTATTGTATTTATTATTCTTACCTTTTACTAAAGCTTTTAAAATGACTGTGTCTAGTTCTGAATCATCTTGCTCAAAGTTGTGCAGCGTTAGAAGATGTTGGTGTGACATAATGTTCTGAATCTATTGGGAGATGGAACAAAAATCACTTGGCACATTGTCCTACTGCTAAACGCTAGTGCCTAAGCTCAATGTAGATCACATGTACGGTTTTTCCCAAAGAACTTACGTTCTAAATGCAAAGCTGAGGTTTGGCAAGAAGACAAACATTAGCTTCCCATATAAAAAAGTCCTAGGGCATGGGGGGAGTTACTATCCTTTCCAGAATCACACAGCATGTATGATAGGAAGAACAGAATTTGGATATGCTGAGAAGCAGAGCAGTACTTTAGCTAAAAGATCCTTAACTCTCATTCTTATTTAACTCATAGTCATGCTGTGACAAGCACACCACTAATACTGCTTTTCCTCTTCCTTCACTGATATTAACGTTCTCTTCTCAGAGTTTTTTATGTAAAAGCACAGTCTCTAAAGCTTCTTTGAGTAACAGTCATCTAATACTGATATAAATAGTGCTTTCCTTCTGCCTCTTTATTGAAACTGTTTTGTTTCTCACAGTGCAGCTGCACTGGGTCTGTGTGACTATCTGGCAATGTTGCTTCTTGATGCCCTTCCATCTCCTTGTGGTAGTAATCTGACAAAGTTCTCACTAATGGAATTAGCACGTGGAACTTTAAAGCTAAGATTTACAGTGGGTACTGACAAGAATAAGTAGTGGGTCAGGTTCTGTGGACTTCATTTGTCTCAGGAGCATGCAGTGCTTTTCAATCTCCACATTAAGATAATGTCCGAGGTGGTTTTGTTTCTTAAACATTTATGTATAGTGGCTTATGTCCAGTGTGTCTCAAAACCTATTTTGTTTTGTCTTTCTTCTTTAAGAAGAATACACATAACGAACAATAGACAGGATAACTTGTAAATACCCTTTGTTCTCATTAATTTATTCATGCATGCCCACAATAAGTTTTCCCCTTAACAGCTGTAGATTGTGAATTAGGTCTCTTCTGTCACAGCTGTACAGGCTCCACAGCTGTGGAGGATAAATAATGCTTCGTGTTCCCCAGAAGGACTGTGGGATTCTTGGGTGCTGGTTGTTACTTGAGGAAATAATCGAGAAAGGACAGAGCCCTTGGTGTTCAGCTGAATCACTAGGACAAAGTAGTTTGTATGATCAACTCTTGATTTTAATGCTAGAGAGCCGTTCTGTCATTAACATCAGAGCAGAGGAGTATCCAAAACATTCAGGCAGTACCTTGTCAAACCTGTGCTGAATGGACTACTGAAGCTAGAAATGGTAGCAGAGAGCTTGTGAATGCTATGCACGTAATTATCAAACATTGCATGCACTTATCAGACATGTGATCTCACTGTTTCTGTCCACTGAAGAATGTCCTTCCACGGGAAGCTTTCTGCAGGGAATTTCTCTTTAAATTGCTTTTCAACAGCTTCTGGCTTGATGAGCTGCGGCTCATCCATGAATGCAGCTAAGATGTCAGCTGTCCCTCCAGACCCTGCTAAGATAAGCCAGGGAGCAGAATTTTCCAAACCGATGCAAATTCTCTGTAGTTTAAAAAGTAAATGTTTAGGTTTCGTATATGGAAAGAAGATCTTGCTCGAAGATAAATCATGTATTGCAAACTAGGAATAAATGCGTACCCAAATCAGATTTACTCTGGATTCAGTCTAGACTCTTCCAGACTACCAGGATTTCTTCTTTATTTTGTAGCAGATTAATTGTGATAGGGCCCTGACTATACTACTTTGACTATACTACTTTGCATGACACATCTTCTGAGGAGTTAAGCAACCTGATTTGGACAGGCAGTGCCTAAAACCCGTAAGTCCACAGCTGCTTCCTTTTTCTTCCCTCCCTCCCTTGCTCTTTCCCTACTGTAATTTGTGCTTTCAATATGGTCAAGTACAAGAGTCGCACTAGATAGGAATTCTCAGCTGTTTTTTATGGCTACTAAACTTAGCTGTATCTTCTGAAAATTGGGAATTTACTTGTGAGAATACCATGCTGTGCCACTGAAAGAACATACTGAAGCACAACGGCTGCAAGAGTTAAAGGCTGCCAGTTCTGTTGTGCAATTAGAAAGAGTCAAGATGGTTGTTGGGAGAGAGGAAAGCAGAGGCTATGATGGCATAGTTGCAATAATGACTAATTGCTTCCAGTTACTTCTTACTCTGCAGTTATGCAAGATGATGATGACACTCTAAGCACTTCAATACCACCCCCAGCAAGAGAATCAAAAGCGTTGTTGGTTTATTTATTTGTTCGTTTTAAAACAACTATTGTAGTCTTTGGTGTGTATTGTCCAATTTGTCTTTAAAAAGTGGATATTATTTAAAAAAAAAAAAGCAATTGGTTATTCTTTCCCAGCACATATGTGAACTTAGGGCAGGTCCAACCAGTCACCTTTGGTTCTCCCTGTCACTTTGTTCTCTAGAACTTTGAAAAGATGTGTAGGTTCTGATGTGATCTTTTCAACATCCAAGATACAGAAGTTGCTGCCATATTTAGCTTCTAGAAGGAAAACTCAAGAAGTGACGCTGTAGCTAAACAGTGTGTTTTCTACTACCAGAGTGTGTTTTAATCTGTCTGATGAAAATGTGATGAGATGCAGTAACTGGAAACTGAGACTAGAAAATGTCACCGGAAATGAGCTGTTATTCTTAAAGCAGAAATATTTTACCAAGTTGTGTAACAGTCTCATCATTTATAACATTTAAATAATGGTTAAATGTCTCTTTGAAGGTACAATAGAGTATTTGTCTTCATGTGAGAGTATTATAAAAAAAAAAAAGCCATGTGGACACTGACTGCTACAAAGTACCAGAATAAAATATCATAAAAAGAAAAATAAAAGTCAGAGTGCCTCCTAGCCAACAAGTTCTGTAAGTTATAGAAGTGCTCAAAAAAAGAAAACATAACTGATTTTTCACTGAAGAGGATGTGAACGTTAGCAGGCAACAATCCAGTCTTCTGTTATACAAGTTATTTTTTGCTCAGGGGAAGTAGGACGCTATAATTTGTAAGTGGCATATCTGGCAAACCTGGCCTTGTATCTCCTTGGTGCTCTGTGACAGTGGCAATCATCTCTCTTGTTGAACAGCACTGAATAATTAAGGCTTTTGTATGTCGTCTCAATAATAGTACAGTGTTTCTGCTTTACTAGATTTGAAGCCGATTTCTGAGGATTTGTTTTGATTTTGGATTTCCTCTTCTCACTGTACTAGCTGGCAAGAAGCCCTAATGATCAGCTGGCACCTTCTGAAAATTAAGTACTTCCCCCAAATACTGTCAAATTTAATATTAACAGAATTCAGTTCTTATGTGGTATACAGATCTAAGTTTTGACTTTATATAAGTGCTGATACATGTATTTATCATCCAACCAAATTCTCCATTATTTAGTATTCAGTCATTCTTTTTCTGAAGTTACAAACAGCTTCTTACCTCCAGTGTGCCTGGTCTTCCATTTACCAGTAAGCAAAGCACAGGGATCTCAATGCTGCCTGTTCCTGTTAAATAGGTGATTTAATTAAAAAAAAAAAAAAATCAAGTAAGCAAAAAGCTTTCACAAAACTATCGTGTTTCTGCTCTCCCCTTGAAAATACTTCTTCTGTTTTGTCCTGATTCAGGCCATACAAAAACTTGAGGAGAGTGCAGAAGAAAGTGGCGGTGGGGCAACGGGGCTGCCTTAGGTTGCATGACAAGGTTAAGTTTTTAAAGAGAAGCAGCTGGCATTATTTAGATATTAGAATTGACAAGATGTCACTTTGTCCCAGGTGCTGAGGAATGTTGCCCCTTTCCTTTTATGCATGAACCTAGCACCAGCAGGAAGGTATAGTGGAAATCAGTAGAAGCACACACAAGAAGGAGGTCTTAATACCGGGAGGCAGAGTGGGTAGACCAGTTAGGGTGAGATAAGTCAGATATGAGTTGATAAGAACCCTATGTTCTTCATTATTCTGCTTAAACAACCTAAAATATCATTCAGTACTATCTAATGTGTTGATTATCAATAACATATTACATTTTCAGTTGTGCTAAATTTAAAAGAAATGCCAATGAAAGATTTGAATTCTGTCGTGGCCACAGGGGAAGAAACAATGCAGGCCTCCCTGTTCTTAGCCATCCTCTCACAGGGTTCCACTTATTAGTAAATACTGAATTTGGTATTCAAAAAATGACTGTAGATTGGCCTTTAAAAAGTTCTATCAAAACAGCAGCATCGTGAAATGAATGTCTCTTACAGCTGGAAGATAAAAGGCTTTTGGTTCAAACAATTTTTTGATGTTTTCCCTTTGTATGTTTCCCAAACAGGATATGGATCACCGGTTACTACTGGTTGCAACATCTGTTGTGGGATGCCTACAAAGATAAGGTAGAACTGAGCTGTAGTCTTTCCATGCTTGGCATGGAACTTCATCTGTTTTAGTGAATGGCATAGCATTGCCATACCTCTTTAAGGTGTTATTCTAGTTTGAAGAGTGACACCTACGACTGCAGAATTCTCAGAAATACTTGTGGTTTCAAATCTTTTTCACTTTGAGTAGATTTAGATTAAATTCAGCTTTTCGTGTGTGTGTGGTGATGGGGAAATTCTAATGTTATGCTGGGGAAGGTGGGAAGTTCTTAAGTGCAAATAATATTCAAAATACCAAAACTTTCTTCTTAATTACTTGTAGATATTTTTAATAGGGAAATTCTGCATGACCTTGGAGTGTTTTGGTTTAGTAAAGTCAAAGTTTGCTGAAGTTGAGTGTAAATGAATTTCAGTGAGTGATGTTGGTTTCATTTATTGAAGATCTCACTGAAATTCCACTGTTCCAGGGAAATATTTGTCAAATGAATCAGCATTTTTTTGACAGGAAATTGTTCCATTGAGATCTGTTCAATCAAATTTGGTCTGCAAGCAGAAAGAGGCTCCTTTCTGACAGTCAGTACTGAAACCTCAGCCTGCCATTACAGTCCACATGTTCTCTATCCCATCTGAGACACCAAATTTGCATTCTTTGGGTGCATTTGCCTTACAGGTGCATCTGTGCAACTATGGGCTCCATAACTGAATATTCCATTGATGCACAGAAGTGTGAATAAGTGAGCTCTTTCTCTTCTGTTTTAGCAGTGACAGCACTGTGGGTATTGTAGAAACAAAGGGGAAAGTAATCGCATTAGGACTACAACTGAATTATTTCTGCAAGTAGCAGAAAGAGGCCTGTCCCTGTACTCATTTCTCATGATAAACAAAGTTCACATAGGTTTAGATGGGCATTAGATATATGTTGTTTATCCAGGATAAGATCTTATACTGAAACAAATATAGTTTAATTTTTTTTTCTAGGTCTTTTTGGCCAGAGTGGGAACAACTCAAGACCCTGTGTGTGAGATGGGATAAAAGTGTACAACAGTGAACATCCATTTCTTAGAGCCACTGGTTTAGGGCACTTAAAAGAGGATTTGTTTTCTATTTGTTGTGTTTTAAGGCAATTTAAAACCTTTGAAGGTCAGCTTTGAGTTATGTTTAAGGAGATGCAATAAATATCAGGATTTCTTCTACACAGCAGTTTTATTTTTTTCAACCTAAGTGAGCTTAATTCTGCCTCTTACACAGTGACAACTGTGTTTACTTGCTCTTACTTACCACCATACCCGGTACGCTGTTCTGAAATGTGCTTTTCCAAAGTGAGACGTAGTTTTGTGGCTTCATCTTGCTCATCTGGTGTTACACGATCCACCAAAATAAAATGGGAATGGTTGTGGTCCAGTGAATACAGTGGGCCTTGGGCATTATCATTTGACTGGTAGTGTACAAGACTTCCATCCTAGACATAATAAGAGAGATGTTAATGCTCTATAGAAAGCACAGCCCATATTTCCATGTGCTTTATCTCCGTTGTTCATGTTGTCTGTGCCTTGCAATATAGCACCATCTTTCAGGCACTTGAATAACCTCTATGAAAACGATGTTGAAGAAGAAAACGTTCCTTCTGAAAGGTACCAGATTTGATAAAACTGAAAGCTGAAGTCCCTGAAGCTTTCCTCTCAGGCTCTACAAAATAAGCTGACATTAATCATTGTCTCTGGAACACAGGTATTCATTCAGATGTTTTGGAAGTGCTAGTTTGGCAGATGAAAGGGAACATGAGACTTGATAATTTGGAACGAAGCCTCACTGTCTCAGAGGGCTCTGCTGGTACAAACAGGCAAACTTGTTCATTTCAGTAGTATTTTTGCCATGTGCATACTAGTATATAAGTTAGCTAGCTATACAACCACATCAAATGAAGTGCAGCTTAGTTTAATTGACAAGGTTATGTGAGGTCTAATGGTTATTCATAATCTGGAAGCCTTATTCTGAAAAGCAAGTGGCAGGTAGATTTTAGGAGGTGTAATCTATTTATTTTGGGCAAAGGGTGTTACTTACTGAAATTAGTTATTAATTCATTTTTATATTAAATAACTGTTTGGGTAAAAGAGAACCCCTGTTTCAGTCTTCTACTGTAAGGATTGCACAAATCATAGATGACCATACACAGTTTTCCAATCTCTCCTTCCATAAAAATACCCCTTTCTTTCCTACTGTTGCACATTCACTTTGATATATCACTTATAGCTGCAAGCCAGGCTGTAAATGCCTTGTTATTTTCCTTTTTCCTCTTGATAATCACTGTTCTGTTGTAAGCCAGATCGATGCTGTAGTTTAGAAGCTACATTTTCTTTCACTGTACTTCTTTCCCAGTTCCTGCAGCCTTTGAGTTGATGAGCAAAACTCAAGACTACCAGCTTAGCTATTGTGCCTATGTATTGCATTATTCCTCCTGCTAATTTTGTGTATACAGATGTGTTAAAGCCTCTGTAGGCATAGCGGTGTAATTATGCAAGTAACCTATTTGTTATTAAGGTACAGTAGAGAGATTTACATTGTTCTTAAGAGCCATACGATCTTATGTGGAACCCTTGTGAAGCTCAGTTTTTGTCATTGTCTGCTGGAAAGAGCAGGTGCCCAGCTGAATCCTAGGGGAAATCCAAGCTAGGAGTTGTCCAGGCTCTCCTCTGCAGCCAAGGCTACAGCTGATGTTGGAGAAGCAGTGAACCTATCACAAGGAGCTCGTAGCAACATTACTAATTCATTAAAAATGTGAAGTAACTTGGAGGACAAGCTCCTTTATGCTGCTGGTAGAAGGGCTGAGCACACTGCATGCCGTTCTGCTAAGTGGCTTTCTGAAACAAAGCAGTACATGGTCAAACTGCAGAAGTGAAATATCCTCCAGAGGTCAAAAGAGTTACAATAAGATGTGTTCCTATGGTTTCTTTCCCTCTCTGCAGCTCTGGGTTGAGTAGGAACATTGCAGGCTGTTTCAGAGGAAAAAACTTGCACGTCTGAATGTCACAAGTTTCTCTGGCCTCCCCCTCTCACTCCACATCTCTAATTTGTTAGGGAAAGTTATCTTAACAGTTCATTTGTCTTTTAAATTTTGTTTTGATGAAGGGCGTGCCCATGTCCTGCTGCTGCTATGTAACTTTAAGCCTGCTCACCAGAGATTTGGCTTTGGATTAGGATCATGAGACACAACAGCAACTGAAAAAGGTTCTCAGGGGTTTTCCTATTTATTCCCTGAAAATGTGGAAGTGATCTTTCAAGGATATTTAAAGCATGCCAGTAACAGAAACAAGGAAGAGATCCACTGATTTCAGGGCTTGTTTTTCTCCTTGTCAGTGTGGATTGTTAGCTCTGTTCTATACAACAAGCTGTTTGTGCTAGTACCAAGTATAAGGTGAACTAGGTTTAGATCAACATCCTTGTCAATAGTTCTTTTGTCTTAAAGTTACTGTCTAAAATCTAGAATGTCTTTTGGTAGATTTAGTGCCAGAAGTCAGCGGGTCGAGAATGTTCTACAAGTATTCTTTGACAAAGAACTTGGGCTCTGGTCAAGGAGAAAATCTAATTCAAGAACAGTACGCTTGTTTTGTAGCTATTGTTTGGGGTAGATTGAGATGTCTTGTGATTACTTAGTCTGGAAGGGAGGTATAAGAGTTGGTTTACTCTTGCTGAAGCAACTTTCCAGAACAAAATTCCCTAATGTGATGAACCGGATTCTTTCCTCTGAACCACTCAAATAGGTTGATGTCTTCCAGCTGGAGTGTCTAATCTGACAGCGCCTAGTTTGGCAGAAGGTGTGGAAAGGAGGGAAGCCCAATGACAATAAAATGGCAATACAGTCTGGCAGTCTCCCTGCTGATAGCTGGTACTTGGCTGCTGCGTATCTGATAAGGAGCTAGATGCAAGTTCAAAGAGCCGTGTTTGTCATTTGCTTCTCAGCTTCTGCAGGGAAGTAAAATAGCACAAATTGTCATTGTCACTACACACCTATGTTACTCTTACAACAGTTCGCTAAGAATAGACAATATACAGTGACAAGAATGTCATTGTCTTCTCCACCCCCAGGTCAATTCAGTATCAACTTGTCTTGGTATTTGCAACAACTGATTTTTTTGTTTGATTTTTTTTTTTTTTTTGCACAAACTTCCATTGCTTTGGAGTTTTCAAATTCTGGAGTCCCTAGAATTCATGCAAACTAGACCAAATCCTGCATGAGTAGCATTTTTGGCCTGGAATATGGAGAAGTTTTTGCATGTTAGACACCAGTTCAGTGACTGTTTAGGAGAACTTGATCTTGAAATATTTATGGCTTCGTTTTTTACTAAGATATACAATATTTCTGAAATGGCTTGGAATTCTGCAGTAAGTTGACAGCGTAAAAAATGGTTAAAAGCATCTTGTGATAAGTGTTTTTTTTTCTCCTTAAGTTCCCTCTTTCAGCCGATACTGAGCTCGTGTCCAATACTGTCACCTGCTGGGCATGTGAAGAATATCTGCTGGATATACTGTACGGGATCATTGGGGTCTAACGGCTTTTCCTGCTTTTTACCTCTGTCTTCCCCTAAAGCATACTTTGAACTCCATTTCTGTTTTTAAGGTAGCTCAATGTTTTGTCCCTTACTACTTCAACATTTTGTAAATGTGGAGATGACTTCTGAACGATGCTGTCTTACAGGTAGAATGAGGGAAAAAATACCTTTGTGTTGTCCAGTATTTCTCTGTGCTGAATTTTTCCAAGGGAAGCGATTCCTATGGCAATCACTCTTACTTTGGATGAAGTACTAGCCAGTGCGTGATCTCGGACCGCTTGCACCAAGTGCCTTGTTATTCCAACACGTAAAGCACCGGTAAAAATCCAGGCATCTGAAATTATTATTGTTTTTAAAATAGTTAGATAATTTCTTTATACTTGAACGTTTGTGTGTCTCGTAACATTATTTTAAATACTAGATTTAAGCTTTGTTTAGTTGGTCAGGTAGGCTGTAGACAAGTCTTGATCAACTGTAACGTTTAGAATTAAAATACATACACTGAATGCAAGGCTTTAATAGGGAAAATAAGAAATCATGTGCCTAAGCAGACATGCTGTGTATATCATGTGATGTGGCCTTTTCACCTTTGCTCTGCTGTCAGAGTAAGGAGATGGAGAGGAGGAAGTTGCTAGCTTGAAATGAGGAGCAAACAGGGAGAGGTAATCGTGCCATCACCTAGCTCTTATGGTAGCAGAAGAGTTTGGGCATAACCTGCCTAAACTGGGCTTTAGTTCCTTTATTCTCATGTGTGCTGGAGAGTGAGTTTTTCATCAGAGTAGGATTTACTGAAGTATTGTTGTGATGGCAAACAATGTGGAGAACCCAAGGGAAATAGTTAACAGAACATTTTCAAAAATGTAACACAGAAGACCTGGAGAACTTAAAGCTTCCATCTTAAGTATGGAAATCAGCTAGATGTAAAACCAAACTGAATCATCTGGTACCGAAGTGCCAGAAAAAAAGTTTTGATAGTTGGCTCTTTCATTACAAAAACCAAATTTGTTTAAATCTTGATGGAACCAGTGAACTGAAACCAAGAGCTGTGAAACAATAGTGCAAGTAGGACCACTGATACTAGAAGATCACTAGATGGGAGAATCCAGTAGGAATATGAGTTCTTCCTTTAATGCCTAAAGTACAAACCTGTGCTTTGGGCAGCCTTTATGAGTCCTTTTTTTAAGGTGTCCCGCAGCCAAGGCTTCATCTGGAAATTTTCTTCTTCCCCTACTAAAGAGACAACCAAATTGGGAGCTGGTAGCTTCCACTTGTTGAGCATAACTTCAAATATAACTCCAGGATGAACAGTACACGGGACCTTAATGAACTTGAATAAAAACAAAACAAAAAACAAATAAAAAAAATAAAACAAACCCTGAGTAACAGCAGTACAGTAGGATACAGTAAATGTAAAGGCAAATGTATCATAACACTTAAATGCTTATTAGTACTACTTGATTATTTGAGGGGAAAAAAATTATTTGAGCAAGACCTAACAGAGAACTAAATACTAGAATGAATTTAACAGGCTTCTGTGAAATTCATAAATAATAAATATTCATAAATAATTCATAAATAAATTCAAAACAATCTCATTAATCATGTCAGTTCCATGGGCTCGTTCTGCATTACCAACTGATAAATCACTCTCTCCTTTAATGCTGCTATTCTTCTTTAATTGCCTTCAGTTCCGTGGCAGTTTAGCAAAGCCAAGAAATCTCTTAGGCATTTCTTGTTTCTGCGGTAGCTGAAATGTTTGCCTGATTTCTTGTGTGTTTTTCAAGTGTCCTCATCTTCCCAGTTTCCAGTGGAGTATTCCTGGCCTTTATTCAGGCTAGGTTTCCATTTGGCGAAGTAAATGCTTAAATTTTTCACTGTTGGATTACCAGTGGGCTGCTCCCCCCCCCTTTTTTTTTTTGCTGTGATCTTTTAGATTCTTACTATGTTACATGAATCTATTGCTTCTTCCCATTCTGTGTATATTTTGGCATTGTGCTTAGAGTTCACGATGAAATGAAATCTTAAGGCTATGTTCTGACCCTAGAAATTCCTTCTGCTCCGGAGGGAGCAGATGCAAGAGAGTAGTGAGGAAGTGGGTCTGTGTGTGTACAGCCTTCTTTACTTATTAGCAGAAAAGGGAGAGAGAATTTTGGGAGCCTTGAAACAGCTCTGCAGTATATTTTAGAAGTTTAAATCTATAGTCATTAACTATTTGGAAGAAAGTGGTTAAAACGGGGAAATGATGCAGAATGAAGGAAGCTAGACACGTGATTTTATTTGTTCATTTTTAAAGGGGGGAAAAAGAATGAGTAACTGTAACTGTAGCAGGTCTGTGCAGGTCAAGTGATTGATTTCTCTTTGTTAATAGGTGTCATTTAAAATTACACTACTATTTATAAAGGTTTGGTCTCTATTTTGATTAGAAGGTGGTGCCTAGCACTCTAGCACATTGATCTTCAGTATTATAATCTCTCTATTTAATGCGAAGTGAGTAGCAGCTGAACAATAGCAATAGTGCTAAAAGGTTAAAACTCCTTAGTGCTGTACCTTTCCACGTTTCTTCCCAGAAGCTGTGAAGTCAATTTCTCCTATGCAGTATGGCAGTTCTGTTTTGCAAGTTTCTTCTTTGTCACTGCTGCAGTACTTGGTTTCCATCTTCTGCATTCAGTTTCTCAGGTGATCACCAGACTGTTCACTGAAATGATGGCAAGACTGGAAAAGGAGAAATTGTTTAAACTGGAGAGGCCACAAAATCCTCAAATTTACAGCTAGTTGAGTTTTTAGTTAAATATTTTTCTATTTCAGTATTATGGTTGTACAGCCCAACTAAAACTGAAGGTATTTATGTTGGATGTATGAGCAGAAGGAGGCAGATTCCATATCACAGCTTTATAACTTAGGTTATAAAAAGGCGTGAGGGAATAAAGCCTCTCAAGTCTCATTTAGCAGGCAGAAATCTGAATTACAAAGTACAAGATCCCCACACGACTTTGGGCAGACTGTGAGCCCAAGAGATAAAACATAACTGTAAAAGAGAGACTTAGCCACAAACTATTACAAGTGAAGAATGAGCTGTGTCAATGAGTGTCTGAATAATGCTTTCTTGATGTTGTTATGCACCATGCTACTACAATTGATATTATCCAACACAAATACTAAATAAGTAAGTGGTGGCATTGTATTCACCTGAAGATCGTAGGCTCATTGAATGGTTTGGGTTGGAAGGGATCTTTAAGACAATCTAGTTCCAGCCCCCATGATATAGTCAGGGACACCTCCCACTAGACCAGGTTGCTCAAAGCCCCATCCAGCCTGGCCTTGTGAGGAGAGGTTTACTCTCTATTTGCTCCAGGAATAGGATATTTATTCATAAGCCAAAATATGTAAGTCTAGATTATACTTAACAACATACAGTTCAAAAAGTGATGTGGTTTTCTTTATATGTGGCTATGGGAATGGTGGCAAGTAATCTATCCTAAAGCAAAGGTCATACAGTAAGAGTTGCTGTTCTGTATTACATAACTGGAAAAAGTCTGCTTGCTTTCTTTACACTCCAGTTCCACTGGACTGATGTACATATTTTTTTCAAATTAAGATTATAACTTGTATGCTTTGCTTTGTTTCTCTTCAATGCAAAAACAATGAAAACAAAAGATCTCTCCCCTCTGTCCTCATCTACATATTCAGTACATTCTTTTAAAAATCCGGGTGATAGCAAGCCAGAAGTGGTAATCAACCCTGCATTAATGAGACCATATTTATTAAAATCTTTCCTGGTGAAAGAGGCTTGTTGGGGATTTGAAGGAGGTCAAAATAGCAGGTCTCATGTGGCACCATTAGGATGCTCCAGCAGAGGGAGCAAGCCCTCCAGTTCTTTTCTGTGGGGTATCTGAACTGCTTCACCACTGCTGTCTCTGATTTCTTTTTTTAGATTTCCCATGGAAATGTTGGTAAGAGTTGCCTTTTTCTCAGATTTTCCTCTGAAATTTTTTCTCAGTTTTCCTTATAAACTATTCCACTCCCTTAACTTCAGACTTGGATCACTGTTTTAAAGATACTGCTCTTCTTCTCCCTGACAGCACACTGGTCACATCTTGAGAGAAGTGTTTATTTTGAATACCAGGATATCAGACTTTTCCAAGCAAGAGTCTTACCTAGAAGACCTTGTTTCAGATTGTCAGTAATGGTCATTGCAACAAAGCCTAACTTTTTGTTTGAGCCCATTGGCCACTGGAGAAACGGCTTTATCTCTTAAGACCATAGAAGACAGTATTCTGGGGAGGGAAAAAAAATAGTAAATACAGAACAATAACAACACATCTTAGCTATTTTAAAGTATAGAAATGACTTCTTGGAACTTGCTGGCGAATCGAAGGATTTGATTAGAAAAAGGTATTGAGGACTGAATTCCCAGGGTACATTTAAGACACCGTTCATCACTGCCCTAAATAGTACACGTGTGTTTGTAACTGCAATGACCTCAGAATAGATAGCAATTTACTAAGCAATCTGACCATTAATTTGCTGTCATGGATGGGCCTCAGGTGGTTAATTTTATGTCTAGTTCCAGATCCTAACTTGTAAAATTTGATCATGAGATTATGTTTGATATCTCTTTTGGAACAAAGGCATGGAATTACCAAGGCTTATGCAGGATCTTCTTGTATTTGGGCAATTAATTTTTTCAGTTATTTGATTTTTAGTTTAGCAACTCTGGCTCTGGATGGTAGTAAACAATGGTGAAAGAGGACAAAAGTAGGTTAAGGTGCAGAAGATTTGTTCATAAGCAAGGAAGGCATCTGGTGTCTGGCGCTGCACAGGGCATGCTTTTTTCTCTCTCTTTTTTTTCAGTTTTTAATTGAATAATCTTTGAACCATGATGCTAGAGATTGAGTGTGTTTTGGTGGAAGCATTATGTCATCTTTCCATCCTGTTCTTATGTCCAGTCCTTCAACATCCCTGCCAAGCCACTGTCTATGGTGGGTTACAGAGCTAAATGGAATTTGATATGATCTTGTACAGCTGTTCTTGTGTTCATATCCTAAGCCTGAAAGACATCCTTGCATTAAGAGAAGCAGGAAAGTGGTACCGACAGAAAGGCAAAACAAGTCCCCAAGTTATGCAGGATTCTGAATGGTATCCATGCAAGAACTTGGTATGGCCCTATATGGAGCCGAGACATGACACTGGATGAGGTCATGGGCTATTGCTCGGTGTAGTTTACCTAGTTTCTGCATGAAGCCTTCAGGAACTTTTACAGACAAAGCCAAGTATATTTTTGTTTTCAACAGGATTTGACACATTGCCAGTTCTATTTTCTTTCTTTTCTACCTGTTGTTTAGCTTTCCAAGGAGTAAATACTGGCACTTCAAGTATGATGCAGTATTGTACAGGTGTAAATGTTCCATGTTGTTGCAATGTTCTACCTAATGGTACTAATGGAGTAAAGAAATTTTGCTTTGGTATTTGAAGAAAGTGTGGGGAAGAAGATTTTAAAGGCAATTCTATAGATACTGTGCAAGTGAAAGACCCAGGAGTTCCTTAGGTTCTGGATGTTACAAAATCATCAGGACATCACCAGCTGCATAAGATTTGCAGCTGTGATTCCTGAACCTGAAAGCTGATCCACAGTAAAAGTTGCCTTGCCTTTCCATACAGCTGTATCAGCTCTTGCAATATAATCCCTCACTTGAATGGTCAGAATTATAGAATACTTGTTCAGTACCACTCACCCCCCTCTCTTTACACTTCAGTGAAGCTCCGCTGTATACCCATCAGTCACCACGTGGACTTCATTCTTTCCATAGTATTTGAATATATGTATTCAGAACATAACATAGCTCTGTCATTTCCTCCTGGATTGTTAAAGTCTCTCTTTTTCTGTTCCTGTTGATATTTCTTGCTTTAAAATGCAAGCATCTTGCCCAATGCCTTCTAACAGGCAAAGTGGCACTAGGCGTGTATCGACAAGCTGTGTAATAAGTTTTTTATTCTTTCTTGTGTTGAATTCTGTCTTATTCTGTTTGGTTCTGGCTTTCACTTAAGTCTCTCCAGTGGTTTCAAGGGCTGTTGCTTTGAGACTTGAGGCTGTACTAGATTGCAAAAGTCAGGTCACAGCAATTGGGTCAAATCTTTGCAGCCAAATTTATGACGTTACACTGAAGTCAGCCTAACTGCGGATGTTGCATCATTGTAACATCACAGAGCGTTGCTTAATTGTAAGGGTCTGGAATATGCCATGCCTTGGGAAAGAATAAGCAGACAGCCATTAAGAGGAGCATAGTTCAAATACTTTTGAATGACAGGGAAGGTAAAGAAGGAAGCAAAAAAGAGATAATAATTACAAGCACAGCTGGGTGAAAAATCAGTGGGCAGTACTTCAGGGTTTTTTTCACTCTCTGAATATGACTTTCTAGTGGACTTTAAAAAAAAAAAAATTCCATGTGATGCTTTTATCCTAAATCTTAGGGGTTTTTTTGGTCCTTCATAATTTATGAAAATACCATTGTATTAGATCTGTTGAAAAGATTCTTAAAGACAGGCATTTGGAAACAGCTTAGGAGGGCAAGAATACTTGTCATGGTTTTGTGATTTTCGGTTATTGGTATACCACATCATAGCATCATGTAGTGGATGTACCTGGTTCTCAGAAGAGAAGGACTACTACATTCCCCAGGGTACTTTTCTCCTCTGTTACCATTTCCAGACAGAGGGAAAAGATAAAAGCTTGCAGTATAAAAACTTGCAGATCACGAGACCTCCTCCCTTTTTCCGCCGTCTCTCGTCTTGGCAGCACCTCGCTCTCCAGCCGTCTTATCGTTGGTAGTAGAGTAAGGCCTACCTTGATTTTGGGACATTCTCTCTCTCTGTATTGGATTTACCAGCTTGAATTGTAATTATATTGTATTATAGTGTGTTGTTTTGCATTCCGATATCTTATTTAGTAAATTAGTTTGTTTCTCCTCAGATTGTTGCCGCTGTTCTTTGCTCTCAGGGCCATCTCCTTACCCTTTTTTCCCTTTTCCCGGGGTGTGGGCCCGTGGGTCCCCTATCCCCTTCATCACGGAACCGGGCCGAACGCCCGTAAACCGTTGACAATACTACAAGAATCTTGCCTGCTACAATCTGTGCATTCATATTTTAAATATATCCTGTGTGCATATGTATATATTGAGCAATCTGACTTTAATTCCGGTTCAGACTTAAGTACAGATTTTCCATCTAGGCTGCTAGATATTTGAGTTTGTAGGTCAAATTCTGTCCTAGATGTTCCCATTGACTGTAAGTACAAAGCATCTATGGAAAGAATGTACCTCTAATGATCACCAGATTTGAAATATAACCTAGAAAACTATTTCTAACTAGCAAAGCAAGTTAAGACAATTATGAAAAGACGATTGCCAGTTCCACCTGCAGCTGGAAATGTGAGTCAATGTCATTTACGTTCGGGATGGCCTGCTTAAATCATTCTGGGTGTCTGCCAGTCTCATGAATCATTATTTCTTTAACCTCATAAATGGGAGCTGTTAGAATTGTACCATTGTACAATGAGTGCTTGTAACACTGGAGTTTGCATGTCCTGGTATTCTTTTGTCCTTCATTCTGGGCAGTATTAACTTCTTATTTGTGTATTCCAGATTTCTGAATTGTAGGAAATTGGCAGATAGGTAAAATGTTTAGACATTAACCAGTGTTTTGGGCTGTGTTCATGATGGGAACAGAGGTCAGATTTGAGCCTTTCAAACACATCTTGTGAAAATGGGCCTGGTCAAGGGATAACTTGACCTCAGTTATTGTCTTCAAGTGTAATGGTTGGATTAAGAGAGTAGGTGTATGGTGTTCATACACTCTCAGACCTAACAGTAGTAACGATTCTCCTTCATACCAGTACACTGATCAGCAGACTGAGACGCACCCTGATTTAATCACTGTTTGATTCTCCCACCCACGTAAGGAGTACATTTGAATATGCAGGTGAAATGATTAAATATAGTAATACTGATGATTTAACATCAGCAGTGGTGGGCCAGTCACAAAGCCTCTCCTCTTTTAGCTTCGTTGCCAGATGGAGCAAATCCATCAGTTCTTGGTTTATACATTTTAGTGGAAGTTTTCATGTGGAGTAAAGAAAACTGCACTAATTACCCATGCAGTTAATTGGCACAGGATGAGATAGCAATCCCAATGAAAACTGTTAGTCAGAAAAAGAGAGGGCTCACAGAAATTATGCAAGCGAAGAATAAGGGAGAAGCTGCAACAGAGATTAACGCAATGAACCTCACTTGAGCAGGAACATTCAGCTTTGAATGCTCCTGTTGAGATACAGTTGGCTTAGCTGTAGGAAAGAACCTTAGGGTTTCAAGCAAACTACGCATAAATGAGCAATGCTGTGCTGTTGCAAGAGGGAGAAATGTCATATAGAACAGTATCAGCAGGAGAGCCTGTGTGAGATGTGAAGTCAGTCAGTGGTGTGTCAGAACAGCTTCAAATGTAATATTCTGTTTGGTTTGGGGTGCTAGGTTTCGAGAGGATTATGGAATAGCTGGAGAAGGTTTGAGCAGGAGCAACAAGAGTAGATGGAGACAAAAGAAAAAAGAAAAGAAATTTTAAGCAAGTTAGAATTGTGTGACCAAAAGCATAGGAGGCTGCAGTAGAGGGATAAGGAGAGTGCAACAGCCTACCAGTGCAAAAAGTTTATGGGAAACGTGTTCTTTATGCTTCTTGTAGCTAGGATAGCAAGTGAGGCCCAAGGAAAGAATGGTAAAATGGCTGTCTGGGGATAGTTGCTACATTTGCAGAAATATTTCCATGGAAAGGATGAAAATACTTGTGCCAGTGGTTCTGGAGCTAGTAAAGCCACAGTCCTTGACTGTGATATCTCTATGTTGTGACTCAAAGAACATAACCTTAACCTGCATGTCATTGCAACCCTAAGAGCTGCACATGTATCTGCAGGTCTGATCATCAAGGTGCATCTATCTTATGTAACTTTAATAACTGAAATACTCCTATTGGCTTTAGTGCAAGTACTCACTCAAGGAAAAATTGCATCAGTGAGCTTACTGGGTCAAGGACAGTAGAATAGTAATACAATTATTTGTTCCCAGTGATAGCCATATTTCCATTTCTATTTTGAATTGAAACATAATAAATACACGGAACAAAACAGAAACCAAGGGTGAAGGCAACGGAGATGGGGATGCAGGAGAAGACATCGATTTGAATATCAAAGGAAAAAGTGAAATTATAAATGGAAATATAACTACATAAGGTGTGAGATTTCTTTAGACAATTTTTTAGGGAAAATAAATGCATATGTATGTAAAAGACTGTTATAGTGTACACGCAATTATAAACATTAGCTAGCTTATATTTACATTACAGCTTTGGAAAATGTTTCTTGGGAATTAGCCCTTCAAATTCTGGTAACAATGCAGGAAGTGTTTCTGCATCACAGCCTATAAAATAGAATCATCTACCATTATTGCCAAAGAATTGCTAAATCATTAAGACCTAGGGATGGTCCTTCTTGTGCAATGGAAATTGTCCAGATAACCTCTAGAGGTTCATTCCAACCATTCTATGATTCTGTGAAATATGCCAGCAAAAACTGTGACCAGCTGTCCTGTGGATGGGACAAGTATGCAGAGAATAACCTACAGATTTCTCCATACTTTTAACTACAGCAGAGGTGCAGAGTCTGTAGTGGGGGTTGACAGCAACTTTGGAATCAGTTCTCTGGTTGTAGATTTTGAGTTCACAGCCATAGGATCAGATCGGAGCAAACAATAGAAGCAAGGAACTTGAAATAAAATCACGTGAAGAAGTGAAGCACAGAAGCGGCCTAGTAGAACACGAGTTTAGGTTGGCTTTTCAGATATATGATCTGGCCTCACTAGAAGATTTCAAAAACATCAGTGTTAGTTTCCTTACTAGAAAGTCAGTTGTATAAAGAACGTTATCTCAAGTCACTACTCCTTATTGCACATGTACATAGTTAATCAGAACAAAATATCTGAGGAAGAAAAAAGTTATTTTAAAAAAAAATAAACAGTATCAAGCTATAGAGGGATGTCTGAGAGGACAGCCTTGTTAACTGAACCAACACAGGCATTGTTTTAACATCTACTAGAGTACGCCTCTCAAGCCTAATCCTTCTCGTAACTACCAAAACACAAGGATGTGAAGCAAATCAAATATTTGCAGGAGTCTTCCCATTAGTTTCTTGGAATATGACTTGTGCTTTGGGTAAGGTTAGTACCAAACCATTAACAAATGAATGTGCAAAATGTTAATGCAAATAGAGGTATTTTGTCCTTTTTGTTTCTGTCTCTATCTGCTTAGCCTCTCGTGCTCTTCACTGTGTTATCTGAATAATGTACTTCAAGTGAGTTTGCGTAAATTTGCATACAGATGTCAGTCAGTGAATTTCATAGAAGCGGATTTATTCTGGGGAAGGAACCTGAGAGGGTGGAGTGGTAATAAAAGGGAAATGAAGACATCAGGGAAGTAAATAACGGAAGGATCAGATGGAATTGATTAGAGAGAACACATATCAATGCTGCTCAATTAAAATGAAGCAATTGGCTGTCCTTGCATAGTACACTGTATGTGGCATTGAGGGGAGCTTGACACCTGCTTCACATACTCCTGGCCCTTCACTGCACTGTTCCCACAGCATGGTGTGCCGCTTTGAAGCTGTGCCAACGTAACTCTGTGTGGGCTCGCAGTGAATCAGGCTGAGTTCACTCAAGAATAATTCCTTTTTGCCGGGTCATTTTTCAGCAAAATCAGTTCACTAATGTGGTCTACAGCATGACATGCAGGCTCCTGAAAATAATGTATTGTGAAACCACAGGCATAGTTAATGCTGGGAGAAACTGTAAGGATATGAGAATGGGTCCAATTCAAAACAAATCCATCAGGAAGGGCAGTGTTTAGATAAGGCAGGCATAACCATACCTGAAAAACTTAGCTGAAGCTGGCTCGTACATGGATGCTTGACAAATGATTACTATTGACAGCAAACAACACCACGTGTACTATTGAAAGCAGAAGGACTAGAAAGTAAAAGGATCCCCACTCAGGAACTGGAAAGGCTTGCTATCTACTGTAGCTTTGCTCAGATCAACAACTATTTTTCATCCCTTACATCTTTAGTGTACTAAACCTGTAGAATTTACAAAAATTCACGGATCTGTTTCTCTCAGTGCTGACACCTGACTCACAAAGTCAGCCTTTAGCATTAAGCTAGTCTTTTACAAATTCCACTGTACAAGCTACGCTAAAATAATCTTTACCTCACTTCAAGATTGTCATGCGTACAATAAGTTTGTGTACTTTCATGCCTGCAGCCATTCATTCTGTTTTGAAAAGTGCAGTTTTTACAGAGGGGAAAAAAAGCTTGCTCAAAAATTAATCTTCATCTTGTTTCCTTGTGGGACTGCTTTTGTTTCTTATAAAAAATAGTTTGTTCCGTGCTTTCAGGCAAATTCTGTAAGCTCAAAAGGGGAATGTATTCAAAACAATCTCTTTTGCATAAACCGTATGCAAGGTGTACTGTGAGAATTTCAAGCCTTAGGAAAAGAATTTATTCTGTTTAGTTTCTTAAATACAACAAAACCTTAGACAACGCTTCCTTTAACTTTTTGAATTTTGTGCACTGTGCAAAACTGGTATGGGTAAAACTGAGATTATAAAACTGCAAGGTAGAGAAGAAAGTGTCTGGAGGTAGATGAAAATGGTTGATCTGGATTGTTAAGGATGGCTTCGGTGTACAGGAGAAAGAGAGATGTTATATTTGGGATACTTGATAACAGTCCTTGCTTGCAGATAGACAAGAGGTGTGTACTGGTAGGCACTGTGATTCCAACTCTGTTGAGCTTGCTCTGTATTACAAGTTCCCATTCCTTCCCCATATGCATATGCTTTCCCTATGTCTGTAGCAGTTCTGCTGAGAGATGTACTCACAGCGATATTCAGTTACAAGAAAGAAGTAAATCTTTAATTACAGTGAACTCTGTGCTTGACAGAAGCGCGTGGTGTAGCAGAGAAACAGAATAACAGATGCTTCCCTTCACTTGATGTTTATAAACATTCAAAGTGTTGCCTTGCTCAGTTTTTTTCTGCTTGCAATTATGCTTTTATTAAGATGAAACTTGGAGTTGAACGACTTAAAAGTAATAGTTGTTATTAAAAACAGAACAACCAAACACACAAAACAAAAACAAAAGAAAAAGCTTGGCCTCTCTATAAGTTTGCTCCATAGCTGTCTGAGCCAATTTGTAAATCATAGATGAATTTTACTCTTTTCAGATAGCTGTAAATGAGCTATGTGCAACTACAGGCTTCTTCTCTTAGACAGCAGACAGTGATTTTCTTTGTATTTCATCCAGGCCTACTTACATCCACAGTCAAACTAGCAAATAAAAATCATTAAACTATGCATGCTTTTTGGCTATTCTGGAAATATGTCTTCAATTGCCAAACTTTGAGATTCCAAGATGTGTTAAACTGGATCTATTCTATAAAGTTCAAAGAATTTGCTAAAGGTGAGGATGACTTTCATTTATTACTTTTTTTTTTTTAGCTTACTGCGGGAACGTGCTTTCCCAGATGAAGAGTTAGCAAAGAATAAAATTAACCAACTCTGGCCTGTCCACATTCCTGTGTTTGCTGTGATCCTGTCTGAATGGAGTTAAATGACTTTCATCAGAAACCTTCAAATACAGAGGGCTTTTTCTGCCTTGACTTTGCCAACCGATGTTCAAACAGACAAGTCTGTTCTGAATGCAAGAGGAGAACCAAGCAGCATAGTGTACGGTTATGTTAGGCATATGGTCATACCATAAGCTCAAAGAAGAATCTGGTAGAAGAATCCCATGGAGTAGATATCTATAATGCAGGAAAGTACAAGGCATGGGTGCCCTTTTCTACCTAGCAATCTCGGAAACAGCTGTGTAGTGGGCAACTGCCTACTGTAACAGTTCTGTGGTTTAATATCGTGTCAAAGCAGTAGCCAAGGATCAACAAGATACAAAAGTCCATGAAGATTCAGGGGCTTATTCCTACGGCAAGCTAAAATATTGTCTAAACAGTGTAGGGTACAAAATAGTAGAACATTGCTGAGGTCTAATTGCAGAACAACAAATATATTAAGTTAGATACTACTTGTGTATAAAGAAAAAAAAACAAAGAACAACTGATGGAAAGTGATCTATAACATGAAGACCAACAACTAGCTTGTGAAATTCCAGATATAGAAAATCTGAAAGTTTTGCATATACTTCATATTCAGAAGAATAGAATGGCTACTTTATATCACTGTTGATTACTCACAGGTGATGAAGAGGAGAGAAAATATGGACTAAGTAATGTTCTCTTTCTGGCTGATTCACAAGCTTCCCTTTTAGAATTTTAAGAAAATAGAATCTGCTTTTCTCTCTCAGGGAGACAGCATCACTCTAAAGGATAGGCATAAATACTAGCAATGCACGCAACTCTTAGATAAATGTATACAAGCACTGCAGTTATAGCTAGTGACCCTACCTGCTGGCTGTCCTTTGCAGCAGGCGTGACTTCCCATCTGTAATGCTGAAGTTGCACTGAAGTGACCGTTGTCACCAATGCTTTTGATGCTGCTCTCTTTTCCTGTTGGGGAGGAGGAAGATGTTAACATACTGCCTGGCACACCTGTCCACCCAGACTTACAACAATGAAAGTAAACATTGCTAGTGTATAATGATAACAGCTCTTCTCTGGGATGAAAATGAGCCCTGTCAAGCATGGAGATGCAAATAATAAATATTTATCTATGGCAGTAATGGGACGTGGAGTTATCAGAAACAGGGAATTTGCTGGAATGGACTTTTGATGTGAATATATCTTTCTAAGTCAACTTTTCAAATGATGCAATAACACAGATGTTGAGTAACTGCACCAGTAACTAACTCTTCATTCTCCTTGAAAAGAGCCACATGCCCAACATCTGCTTTTCCAAGCTACAAGAAATCTTTAATAAACTTCCCAGAGCAGTCTAAGTGCTCTCTGGGTTTTGAAACAAATACTGTTCATTTATCTTCAAAGATAAATTCAAGTTTTGGTGCGCAGCCTATTAGTCTTATAATGTATTAATTAAAGGGAATTATTCTGTATTTAGAGTATAGAAGTTGCATCACCGTGCTTTCTTAGGTAACTCGCCTGCAGGGCTTCCTGGATATACAACAGACCTCACTTGGTGTAAATCATTGAAGCTGAGCTGATTGCTGTCAAGCTAAGCTACTTTGGACGACCCAAAGTTACACTTCAGCTTTTCAACATTTTCATGATCAGTCACGTGCTTATTGAAATATTTTTCTGTCCTTCTCTACCAAAATAAGTGTTCTCAGTTCTACTTTTTTTTTGTTTGTGCTGGGATTTTGGTTGTTTGGGTAAAAGCTGATACATGTCATAAATATTCTGTGTCCTCAAAGCAGATTTTGCTGTCTTTATAGGCCTTAAATTCACCTTTCTTCTGCAAGTCTGGATTCCTTTGTGCTTTGTTTTCTAAAGCTTTTAGAAAATGTATCTCTGACATTTCTTTTGGTTTGATTAGAATACAAAATGACCTGAAGTCTGTCAGATATCCAAATTCTACCTGTTCAAGAAAACAGCAAATTTTGTTTCCTTTATGATGACCTGTATAGTTATTCTGGATTGCTTTAGACTTTCCTTTGTAGAGAAATACTTTTGACTGCTTTTTTTTTTAAGCTATCATTTTTCTCTTAAATATGCCTAGAAATATGCTTATATTTCTAGGATGATAATTGTGTAAAATTCTATTATGCCAGATTCTTAAGAAGTCTGAGACTGAAATTTCTGTAAGCTTCTGAATGTGCCTTTTATACTGAAAATTCACGACACCTTTTATTCTGCCCTTGACACTGGATTGCTTTTTCTGCCATTGTATGTGGAATAGCTTAGTACATGCAATTCTATGTCTTATGAGGTAAAACTTCTGTTTAAGTGTTCATTGAGTTCAATTGTTTTCTAACCTAGCATTTGAGTTTATGTATCCTCAACAGAATAGCCTATTTCTCCTTCTCTGGTTATTAACCCTCTCCACTGGTGTGGTGAAAGGTCGTGGTTATTTTTTTGTGCACAGTGGTTTGCCTGCAGCTTCAAAGCTCAGTTTTGTCAAAGACAGCTAAGTCAGTTACTACATGGCTGATAAGTCAGGTTGTGTCTATTTCTGTGCTTGTGCACATGGTGGAGTTTCATGGCAAGGGCAAATACAGGGAAGGGCAAGTATTTCTGTACAGCGTTCTTAGCAGTTAAAGGGTTCATTAAGTCTGTGTTTCCATTCAAAACAACACAAAGTCTTGATTTAAAATCCTAATGTTGTTCTGTCTGCACACCACAGCGTTTTATGGTGTTCCAAAGCATCCCTACCTTTGTACTGACTAATCCTGTTTCTCCTCTTCCCCAGCAAATCTGGGTGCTTAAGATGCAACGGCATTTATCGCCACAGCCACAAAGGAGGACAGTGCTATTATCCCATTTACAAGTGAGAAGCCTCAGGCACGAGTAAGAACAGTGACACATCAGAGGCCACACAGGAAGTCTGTGGGAGAACTGGGTGATGAACCCTTGGTCAGTCAAGTTCAGAGTTAGACAGCAACTTTCCTCTTAGACACAAGACTGAAAACACTTCCTTAAGCTCAGTATACTTATAGGAATATTGTTCTCTTTGATAATTTCCTATTAGTTTGCAAATCTGGGCAATATATCAAGTTAAAGTTCAGTTTCTGTTTATGTTTTTCTTTTGTATGGATTGCTTTTATCACTGAAAGGAGAGAACCTCTGTGATGTATTTGCAGTTGCTCTTTTGATTTTGGAATGGCATTTCTGTAAATTAATGCTGAGTTTTTCCTGGTCCCTGTATTTTATGTAAAGGTTATTTTACTCTGATAAATCAGTATTTGACAGCTGACATAGTCCAGCTCTTTCCATCAAACTACTAAGCTTATTGGTGGTTTGTTAGACTATTAAAGGGAGAGACAGTAAGTTTACAAGTAGTGTAAAGAGATTAAGTGCTGTTATGCATAATCTATGGCACAGTATAAAAATTGGACAAAGGGTCTCTTTATATTGAAAAGGCTCGGGAAAGACTGTAAATCAGTATTTAAAAATTGTTAGTTTCAGATCCCCAACTGCATCAAATTACCATATTACAACTCAGTTTATATCACATAAGTAAATGAGTAGTGTTTTAGTTTTTGTTGCACCAAGATAAGTCATTGAATCACCTTGTCTATAGAGTATTAGAGCTCTTGTGTTCAAAAATAGGATTATTTCCTTATGCTACTTCATTCCATTTCTTCACTAGCTGGAAGTCATAGAATCATTTGGGCTGGAAGGGACCCTTAAAGGCCATCTCGTCCAACTCCTCTGCAATGAACAGGGATGCTTACAGCTAGCTCAGGTGGTCAGAGCCCCATCCAGCCTGACCTTGAATGTCTTCAGGCATGGGGCATCCACCACCTCTTTGGACAACCTGTTCCATTGCTTCACCACTGTTATTGTAAAAAAAAAAAACCCACAAAAAAAAACAAACAAACAAAAAAAACCTTTATATCCAATCTAAACTTCCCCTCTTTTAGTTTGAAACCATTTTCCTTTGTCCTGTCACAACAGACCCTGCTAAGGAGTCTGTCCCCTTCTTTCTTCTTTATGTATTGAAAGGCCACTCTCAGGTCTCCCCAGAGCCTTCTCTTTTCCAGGCTGAACAGCCCCAGCTCTCCCAGCCTGTCCACGCAGGAGAGGCATTCCACCCTTTGGATCATTTTTGTGGTCCTCCTCTGGCTGTACTCCAACAGGTCCATGTGACTCCTGTATCTGAGGATTCTACACCTGGACACAGTACTCCAGGTGATGTCTCACTGGCACAGGGTAGAGGGAAGATCAGTCATCTCCTTTGCCCTGCTGGCCAAGATACCTTTGGCTTTTTGGGTTGTGAGGGCACACGTAACATCAAAATGGCAGCAGCAACCACATTGTTTGCTAATGTGATTGTAATAAGATACCTTGTCCTACTGAGGACCAGCTAGCTCTGCAGTAGAAACAGGCACATGTCTTACAATTAAGATTAAATGGGTGCAGCTGGAAGTGGGAACAGTGGTACAGTAAGTAAAGGTCTTCTCAGGTGAAAGAGGGAAAAATAAAAAGAAGCTAGATGTTCCTCTGAGCAACGATGGGGAGAACTAGGGAAGTAGATTTTATGGACAGTGTTCCTTTATCAGGTGTGGGTAAAAAATAACAGCAACTAGGTATTAGGTTTTCAGGCTTTGAAGATTCTTCTGGGATCTTGAGATGAACAGCTCTAGGTCTTGTTATTGCACAACAGGAGTGATTGGGATAGCAGTGCAAAGCAACGTTGTTTGAGATGCCATCTTTGCACAACTATACTCTTGTAGATCTACACTTCTAGTTACTTTTCAAGGCATTTTAACTACCACAATACATTCTAGCCTACACTGTGCGTAGAGATTGCCTGTTAATCACATAGATATCTCTAATCTAAAAATTCAAGTATCTCTGTCTCTTGCGTTCTTTGGCCTTTTGTCTTTTCTTTGGCCCATGAACAACTTTGTTGAGGCTCTAAAAAATGCTGAATTTTAAATGGAGGTTTAATCTACAGACAGTATCTTAGCTTCACTTTTAAAAATACATGTACCCCTAAAACAAGCTTGCAGGTCAGGTTCTTCAATTGACTGTCATACCCGAACTGGATGGAGTGCTCAAGTAGAAGACTTTTACTGTGTCAAAGGACATTCTGATCATAGGGTACTACCTCTTCTTGTCTTGCAACAGACCTGTAAAAGAAAAGAAAGAAAGTTAATAGGAATAATGGCAAAGTTGAGAAAGCCTGCTGCCAGTAACAATTTTTTTAACCGTATGAAATAGCTTCCTTATTTCTTAATGTGCCAATTACTTTTTCTTTCTTTGTAACTTGCCAGCTCTTTTCACTTCGCTTTCAGCTTATCTGGGAGGAATTCTCTGTGCTAGGAAGGTACTGATGTCTATTATCAGAAATACCTACAAAAATGTGGCAAAGCGCTCGTAGCCTAATTAAGCAAGACCAGATATGTATATATACTCGTTTTAGCCACTAGGGGGACCTCCAGGAATAGAATATACAAACATTTTTGCAAAGGCTATTTTGAAAAAATTAGGTTATCTGCTATCAGAGGACTTGCTACTTAGCAGTAAAGTTATGCGTTGCTCTTTCGAGGGGGGCAAAGCACATAGAGTTATGCATTTTTCAGAGCTGCTGGAAAGAACTATGATTTGGATGCGTGGCACGTATCCTGAAACAAATACGCTTAGTTTCTCAGTGAATGATACTTCAGCATAGCTCTCAACTTCTTTCAAATTTATCAGCAGGTTAATCACCTAATTAACAAATGTTGGTGCTTTAGCATGTGTGCATATGCGTGCTAAAAAGTAGCTATGCACCACTTGGATCAGTAGATCTGTAATTACCAATCTATCAAGGAGATGCTAAGGGCACTCTTATGTTCCCTTTTATCCTTCTGCAGAGTATACAACAAGTTGTGGTGTACTTGGCATATAAAATTTTGGGGCTCTGCAGAGCACAAATGCAGCAAGATTGTTTTACCTTTCTACATGAAATCCTATTAATGTAAGCACTGATGCTCCTGAGACACTGAAAATGATGACCCAAATACAATAACTGCAATTAACCCAATTACAAAAGGTCAAGGATGGCACTAGAATTTGGCATGAAATCACAAGTGTGGAAAAGGTCAAGAGAACTTTTGCAAGACCTTGTATTATGTTACATTGCGTTGTTTAGCTTTACATGTTAGAATGGTATTAGAGAAATGAAATGTTTTATTTTACAAGATTAAAGCAACCTGAAATTCCAGTTTGGCAAAGCTGACTGTTGCATAGGTTTCCGGTGGCCTATCCACTGAGTTTTATAGTTTCAATTTCATTTGCATCAAGGGGTTACGTGCTGAGGTGTAGCTGTGGGGGTGGAGAAATTGCTGGTAACTTGTGTATTATTCGTTGATGTTTCTGTCTTTGAGGTATTAGAAAGCTGTCTGGTGAATTACTCTTTGGAAAAGCTTTGTTTCTGCAATAGGAGTAGTAGTATAATCCTTACATTGTATGGTATAACCTTCCGCTGAAGTTATCTGGCGATCTGCCTGCAATTAATCAATCCCAGTTACACTTAGCTGGAAGTTGGATGACTGCTGACGTCAAAAGTGGGCTGCCAAGTGGGCTCTGCTGAATAATGATTATACATCCCCTGTCATTCCATACGTATGAAATAGAATATTCTATGTTAAAGGTTAAAATGTTTGCAAGCAGGAAGTGTTCCTTGATCAGGAAGAGATTTAGTGATAACTAGTGATTTCTTTACTTGCTTCAGCTGCTAAAACTGTAATTGCCTGAAATATTAGAACATCCTTTTACTGAACAGAGGTTCCCCCATAAGGAATCTATGAAGTCAGGATTTTGAGGGGATTCTAGAACTTGAAAAATTCAGTTGATTTATTTGGAGCTAATTAAGCAGCGTTATTTGTTCCTGTTGGCCTTTTTTCATCCAGTGAAGAGAAGGCTTATGACTAGTCCAAGGAGGAGAATTTTCTTGTGATGCAAGATGACGACGTAAGGATTTCTTCATTTCAGTAGTGGCATTGGTTATTTTGACTTAATATACCTCTGCATATGTAAGAATATGCATACTGCATCCTGTGAGACATCATGTGAGTAATCAGATTCCTGCCGGGCTCACGTGCTTCTGAGATTATAATATACTCCGTGTACCTTAGCGATGAAAACAAATGTTGCAGCGTTTTGTGTACATCTTCAGTTTTCCCTTTTGCGATGATTCTCAGAAGAATCCTTTTTCAATTATGAAACTTGCTGAATAATTAACCACATTAAAGAATTGGGAGGATGGAACACTAAAGGCAACGGCTGAATCAGACTGCAGAGAGAGAGAAAAAATGTGTGCCCACATGTATGCAAGTGTCCAGCCCTCAGAAATCATAAGTGAGACCTCCTAAAGGTATCCCCTTTTTATTTTACCAGGCTTTGGCAAGTCTTACACATTTTATTTTTCCTGTCAATGCTGTTCTTATTGAAGATTGCAAGTAGATTTGAGAGCAAGGAAAAAGTGATGAGAGAGGGGAATTAGTAAATGCAAAAATGATGCACCAAAGCATCTCAGCTAGATTTCTAGCTCCACTTCTTTTATTTACTACCAGAAAAATGCTCCTAAACAAGCAAGCATTAGGACCCAGATTCAAAAAAATCACTTCCACCTAGAAGCTTTCAGGCGAATGAAAAACAACAGACATTAAAACAAACTAAATTTGTAGAAAATAAGTTGGATTTTTAATGACATGAAACAAAACCTCAATTGGATGGAATTGGCCTTTGATAAAAATTAGTGCTTGTTGACAATAATAATTAAGAGTCTTCCAAGCATTGCTGCAGATAGAAGTGTTCCCTGTCTGACTTGGAATGTTGCAGGGTGTTTTTTGTTAGTTTTGTTGTTGGTGGTTTGTTTAGGGGAGTGGTCACCCTGATAAGTCCAAACTGAAGTTGTAGACCAGTTAAGCACTTAAACATATGCAATGACAGAATACATGAAAAAAAAAAAAAGTGGCCTGTGTGCCATCGCTGAAAATATATGCTCAGATTCTTTCTTGAAACTGTTTTAGGAAAATCTGAACACTGGTTGACAGTAACATTCTTTCCTGGAACAGCCCTGATGTGCTTTAACAACAACGATGAAACGATGTAAATAGAGGTAATAAACTAGACATAACCAGCCAGCAAGATAGCATTCAAACAGATAATACTAATCAGGATTGTCAACTGCAGGACTAGATAGTCTCCAGACTCCAGGTATCTGGTGTGTGCTGGTATCTTATGCAATATTACTTCTCTCTAGTGACTAGATTCCGAAACTTACTGCGCTCACAGCTAAAAATAACCCAGCACCAAAGAGGGAAGGAGGAAGAATTAAAAGCCTGATTAAACTTGCTGAATAGAAAATTATCTGCTGTTTTCTGTCTGTCACGTTTGTTTGGAGACTGATACAGCAGCAGTCTGCATAAACACCTTTTAAAGTGTGTCTTTTTTGACAATTAGTCTTTTTATGAAGTCGTTCATTAATGTGGATTCTGATTTATGACTGACGGACTGCTCAGTTTTTAGGTTGCTCCTACTTTGCTCATTCCTACCAAGAGGAAGAAAGTGTGGTTTTGTTTTTTTCTTTCCAAGTCCTGTTCTGTATGTAAATAGTGAATTTGCCACTGAGACTAATTCAGTATTTCAAAATAGACAGGCTATATTGTACAATTTTTATGAAATGATTTGGGGAGAGTATGGTCTAGGACATGGTTTGTTAATCAGCTAGGCTGCTAATGCTTAAAGATGAACATCTGTGTATTTCTGTGGTAGCACCTGTCCTAATTACCAGGGCTGTTCTGTGGTGCTTGTCAATTGACAGACAAAGATGTCACCTCCTCTAGACATTCTTACCCAGTGCTTCTCAATAATGCTTCTCAATGTTTTGTTGAATCAGAGAAAGCCTACACTGCACTGGTTGATAGATGCTTACATTGCGGGTAGAGCTATGACGCAGTAACTGTGGATCTTCTTTTTCAAGGAAGCTGGAATAAATTCACTTGAAGGAAAAAGTGAACCAATTAACCGTACAGCGAGGTGACCACGAGGCACTAGTGGAGAAGGATAAAGCCATGATTGCGCTTTACTGTGTTTTTATCTTGAAGCTCAGGCTGTTGGGGCATACTGCCGTTTCAGGTTATTTTTGCCATTTGGATTTGGAACTTCTACTGGCGTGCTATCAAAGTTGTTTGACTAGACATGCCCTTCAGCAGGAAACATCTGCTGTATGTACACGTAAGTATGTATGCACTTGAGAGATTTTGCTTCAATTTAAAACCTCAAGTTAAGCTGTATAAAAGCATATCACTGGTGTATTAATCGATCACAATCAGTTTAAATGATGGTAAATAAGGTCGCTAAGGTGTCCAAAGAAAGATGTCTATAGGTACACTGAAAATTGTTCTTAATTATAATTTGTTGAATGTACGAAAGCTTGTGGCTGAGCTATGGTTTTCCCAAGTTCTCAAAAATGAAGCAAATATTATTCTCTCTACTTTCCTTATCTCCACTTTACATCATAAGGCTGATGTTCACTTGCTCAGCATATTACTGTGCTTTCAAGCTTTTCTTTGTGTTAGAGATTTAGATGCTCCTGTTTTGCAGCTTTTGACAGGAGTATGTCTAAGTAAGGCATGCCTCTGTGAGCAGACTTTTTAAATTAACATAGAGAATATTTCAAAATATGTTGTTACACAGTCACTGCTATATGGAAGTACTTAATCTAGGAATCCATTCTCAGTTCAGTACTGAGCTGCGTTTTACCTGCATCCTCAGCTGTGGTTTTTGAAATGATCTACTGACTGATTAATAACTGGAATAAATGGAATGCAACCAAGTTGCATTCCAATTCAAGAAAAAGAATCTGAAAATTAAGACAACTAAGTTTTTCCTCTCTTGGAGGAAAGTTCTTTAACGTCTCCCCTACTCTAGCTGGGAGAAACAAGGGACTTTGTGTTTTGAAGAAAACCAAACTATCCCCCAAAGAAATCTAACAGTAAGCAAGATGATTTCCATGTCAGTGGAGAACCTGGTACAAACCATAATTGCAACCAAGTGTTAAAGGCTTTTAGAATACAGAGAACACGCAGATCCTTATTGTTTGAGTTTTAGCTTCCACAGGGAAGTGGTCACATAAAAGATCAAGGTGTCTCTTTATTACGAGCTGCGCTGTCTCTGGCTCGTAAACATACAGCAGTGATTTTACAGTATTCTTTTACACAATATGATGGCAGGCACAAAGGGAAAAGAGAGCACGCAGTGAACATACATAACAATGCATGGGTAATATTGGACGTAATTCAGGAGAGGATAGCAGAAATGCAGCCACGGGATGGTACAAATGATCCTGATCTACTGTAGCCCATTGGTGTGTTTTCAGAAATGCTTCGCTAGTCAGATTCTCATTTAATTATTAGAACTGCGAGTTCTGTCATCAGCTACACTGGTGAACCGTCATACATCAATGACTCACAAGGTCTCATTCCTAAAAGCAAAACCATCATAGAATCACAGAATGGTTTGGGTTGGAAGGGACCTTTAACATGATCTAGTTCCGACCCCTCTATTTAAAGCAGTACTTGCAAACCGTGATATAGCGAATATCATGATTACTATTCACCTTGCTAGAGTTCTGTAAATATTCACAGTAGACTACATCTTTATTGTTCTAAGACATATTTCAGTGTAGCAGTTCCACCTTAATATTTAAAACTCATGCCTTCCTTAACCAACATATTTTCCTAGTCCGTTCACTATCAAAGCCTTTGCTATCATGCTATTTTAGCACTTGTCAACCACCTCTTCCCGTTCTTAGCTCTTCCATGTACACAGCATACTTTCTGGATATGTTTTCTTTCATACTTCCACTTAAATAATTCTGTCATTTTATATAATGAACATGATTAATATCAAGACATGGATACTTGCTGAGGGAGAAGAACAAGAAGTGCCATTACTATGTTAACTGAGAAGTGTTGCAAATTATAATACAGCTTTGTTAACTTAATATATAAAAAAAATAATTATTCTCTAGAGCCTTATCACAAATTAGTCATCTATTTGACCCTTGTATTTCAGCATGCAATTGGTTTCAGGAATGCCAGACAGACATTTTATCACTCAGTAAATTGTACTAGCTAGGAATCATCTAACACCTATTTTTAATGTATATAAATTAACTTCACCATCCATCAATAGCATGTTGAAAAAAGCTGGCTTTTATGGATTCCCCAGCTCCAGGGAAAAGATGTTTAGATATTGCCTAAATACTCATTTAAAAAAAAATTTGTTTTGAATCATCTTTCATTTCTGATGATTATTGGGTAAAGTAAGTCAACTCAGGAGGTTCAAACTAAAACATTATAAAAGTATTTAGGACCTGAAAAAGAAAATAGTGGGCTATGGGCATTTTCATGTTTTGCAGTGAGAAAATTATTGAAATAAACTTTGACTGTTTGGAACAATTTCTCATAGAACACTGAGGATAAAATTTTATTAGTAATTTTCTTTTCTATGTTCAGATATATTGGGTTTTCTATTCTCTTGTTAGGCAGCAGACAAATAACAATATAATGCCACAACATTTTAAAAGATTTTGAAAACAGTTTTTGAAGAACAACATAATCTACTTAAACACAGCTTCTTGTCAAACTCTGTAAACTGCTTTTGCTTCTAGCTCTAGAATAAAGGTCCTCTATAATCCAGACAAAATATCAGTCTTTAAAGTGGAGTGCTTACATAAAGAAATGCATTTGTTAACTTTAATATCTAGACTTTATCAGGCTAGTCCTCCAACAGTGAGCCTTCAAGGGTAGCAATGACGTTTTCTTCCATTAGTCTTTTTTTTTTTTTTTCAGACTTATTGCCAGAAACAGTAATTGGTTTGTGACTGTCTTCTACTGTCTTCTAAGCAAATGACTAACAACCTGACTTGAGGATTCTTTTGAGTGCCAAATATATTGCAGTCTGAGGTAAGAAAGCTCATTGTCAGCATCACAGGACATGGGTTTCCTCTGTGGTCAGTACAGACAGGGTGTGTTTACCAAGAAGTGGAGCTTTTTCTGAACCACCGGTATGATCTTTGATTTGTTTGAGTGAAAGCTCAGATGTCTCTTCCAGGTGGATGCCAGATTCTAGAAATGGACTAAAATGCAGGCAAGAAATGGAAAAGTCCTTATTCAAGGGCATTGGCTGGGCTCGGCTTGGCTCCCTGCATCCTATGGCCAAAGTTCAAGCGCAGGAATCATTCCTGACCTTGGAGGTTTATGCTCCTATTCTGGCATTACACACAGAAAAAAGCTGTGCAGGTCACTGGTTGTGGGAAAGGCAGTCACAGGCTACAAGCACGCAGATTTCCCCCATGAAATTTCTATGTAGAACTTCCTTTTTGAAATGCTTGATATATACCTGACTTCACGATTCCCCAGGCCAGAGAAAGCCCAGTTAGCTGTAACTTGGCTGTTTTGACTAAGTGCAGGAAAAGTTTACTTAGTAACGCTGTTTTTATTCTTGCTTTGTTCTTGTTTTGATGGAGGGAGAAAACCTTTTTATTGCTTTAAAGAGAAATTTCGCAAGTTCTCCTTCTAGCATTTGTTCTTGCATTCCTAACAAGGGGTTCAGATTCTTCACGTCTATAAATTAGTACTTTACATGAGCCTATAGTCTCACTTATTTACACTAGCAAAGGAACTTGCCCAGTTCAGCTACCATACGTGCAGCTTGACATTTCAATGGAACTGCAATTAGCGGGGTTATTTGTGTTTAACTTTATTTAGCACCTTATCTTCCTGCAACATTCTTGTCCCCGTACCAGCATCAACCATGAACTCAACATAGCTCTTACTAGTTCAGTTCTATTCTGGGTTAGAAAAAAACCAACAAATCCAAAAGAGAAACCAAACCAAACAAAAAACAGCAGCACTCCAGATCAAAAGTAAAAGATTCTCTTTAGCGCTGGGAAAAAAAAAAAATAACTAAATGTCTTTGTGAAGGCTTTTATTAACTTGACAAATTCACTCACACTGCAGTTAAGCAAGTCATAACTCACTCCAGTACACAGGAAAGTTACTGAAGTCCTGAAAATAACCTGGTATTTATTACCAAGCCTCTGCACCCTTCCACAAAAGTGGTGGTGAGAGACCCAGCTGGCAGGCAATGCAATCCTGTGGAACTATGCTTATTGTTCTACAACTTGCCTAATTACCCAGCTGTTTGCTCCCCGGTATTACTGTAGTATCTAAGACTGCAAGCCTGATGGCCAAACCCTTTTTCATAGAAGTGTTTGAGCTGGAAGGGACCCTTAAAGGCCATCTAGTCCAATTCCCCTGCGGTGATCAGGGACTCATACTAGATCAGGTGCTCAGAGCCCCGTTCAGCCTGACCTTGGCTGTATCCACACACGGGTCTTCCACCACCTCTCTGGGCAACTGTGCCGGGATTAAACATAAACCTGCATAAAACCTGTCCTTTTTACTCTTACTAAAAGCATCCCCGTGGCAGAAGGTTCTGTTTTGGAGCTCTCCTCCCCACTGCTGAACACCAGCATAAAGCAGCCGACCCCGAAGGCTCTGGCACTCCACAGCGTGGGGAAGGCGTGGGGTCACACCCCGGCTCGTGCCGCTGTCAGCCCCGCACAAACTCTTCGGGAGCTGAGGGCGGCTACGCGGGCAGGTGCAGCGCGCGCCGGAGGCGGGGCAGCGCCTCCGCGCGGGCGGCCCCAGAGCTGCGGGCAGGGCACGGCCCGGCCCCGACACGCCCCGTCTCGGCACCCCCTCACCTTTCCTGGCCTGGAGCCGCCCCCGAGGGGCCGGGCCAGCAGCGGCGGGAGGACACCCGGCGCTGGCCGGCGGCTCGCTGAAGCAGCGCAGCCCCGGAGCCGCCGCCGCCGCCTCCTCAGCCATGTCCTCCAGCTCTCCCCCGGGCGAGCGCAGGAGACGGAGCCTGGGCCGGCTCTCGCTGCCCAGGAAGGGCAGCATGACGCCCGGCAAGAAGCCTTCCTCGCTGGAGCTGGCCGAGAGCGCCCCGAACGCCCACTACGCTCCGCTCCCCGAGGCGCAGGGCGGGCAGCCGCCGGCGGGCAGCGGTCCCGGACCCGCGCGGGAGCGGCCGCCGCACCCGAGGAGCGAGGTGGTGGTGGTGGGCGCGGACAGCGCGCGGCCCCCGGTCAGCCTGGACCCCCGCGTCTCCATCTACAGCCTCCGCAAGCCGCTGCTGAGCCGCAGCAACATCCAGGGCCGGGTGTACAACTTCTTGGAGCGGCCGACGGGCTGGAAGTGCTTCGTGTACCACTTCACCGTGTGAGTAGCCGTCCCGCGCCCGATCCACCTGCGCCTCGCGGCCGGGTTCGGCCCTTACAGCGGTTTTCTTCCGAGCAAGTGCCCGGGGCTGTCCCTGAGGGAGAGGCGTCCCCTCCCGGCTGCTGCCCGGCAGTCCCGCCCGGTGCGGCGCGCAGTCGGTGTGTAGCAGCGCCGTAGTCCTGCAGGGAGAGCAGCGAGGAAGGGACGCTCCTCTCTCTGGCTTTTTAAGCTTTATTTTGATTGCTTTTCTTCCTTTGGACCGGCTCCTCGCCCTCTCGGGTCCGAATGCTACCGCTGCTGTTTTTAGGCAGGAAGGGGGATGACTCTGGGAGGATGTTAGAGTTGCAAGCTAGTTAGAAACGTTGAGTGCAACCAGCAGAGGTCTGTGCCCATCCTCAGCCGTCGCCTATCGGTTGCTGGGAGGATCTCTGCAAGTGAACCCTTGAGAGATCAGTGCTTTTTAATCGTGGGAGGTTTGCGTGGCCCTCGAGACGTTTCCGTGTCTTAAAGGTAGTGAATAAGGTCAGGCCGAGCGGCGGGACCTGTTTGTGTCTCTGTGTGGATGGGCTGATGGCTGGACTAGGTGGTCTTAGTGGTCTTTTCCAACGTTACTGATTCTGTGACTCTGTTGGTTGTGTACGTATGCACGCCTATATACGCTACATACGCATGAACTTATTTCAAGAACTAGAGGTGAAAGTATTTTATGGGTCGGATCTGAAGATAAAAGACTTCTGTTGAAATTTAATCACGATGATCTTATTGCATGCAGATTTACAATTCTAAGTCACTGTTATTTCGAAGTAAGTTGAGGCTGGTGTGCCAGTTTTTGCATTTTGGGATTCTGGAGTGAGGTAAGTTGTACCACCGTTGTTTTAGAGGAGGGAAAACAGCTGTAGTCAGAGTGTATTTTGGTGGGAGTTGGCTGTGTGCAGCTGCTAAGATAATTGTGGGTCTTGCTCTGTTTCAGATTATCATAATGCTATTAGATGACAAAGCAACTAACGGCCGTAATTACAAAGCGTCAAATTGTTCTGAGTGAACAACATACAACCCTTTGAGGAACAGGAAAATCTCTAAAAGGAGATTGAAGCAGCGGTCTTTCATAGTGTTGACTCTTTTCTATTGCGTGGAATTATGTGCAGAGGAGACAGTAAACCTTGTTGAGTATCTTACCTAATCTTCTTCAAATCTTAGTGCTTATCTTAAGAAAAAGATCTTGGAAAGGACTGTTAGATCTATTTATTTCTGTAGGAATCTAGCCTGGATTTTAACCGTTCTCACAAGTATTAACAATACAGATAAATCCTATCTGTGCTGGGAGATTGGCATATGTACCACAAGCCGTCGTCTGCCTCTCCCTCAGTACACTCTTATTCGTGCTATGAGCATTGACCCTGTGCTTCTCTTTTTCTGGTAGAGCTGTTTTGATGCAGTGGTGAATGACAGCAGTAGTAAATATTTTCCAGCTTTTTACTAAGTATTGTGCAAATTCTCTGTCTTAGGACTTTAAAGAGACAGAAGGGTGTACTCGTGTCCTAGTGTGTTCCTCGCAAGGCAATCTGTAAGTGCAGTCTGTGTGTTTTCAGGCAGCTCTGCTCAGATTTCCCCCAGCAGAGGGAATTGAGTTTGTACCAGCCTCAACCATCCCGACATCTTCCTATTTCTGTGGCTGATAAGCCTGCGCTTTCTGTGCCTGTGATGATAATGTTTGAGTTTACTGGTCTTTGGTCCATACCCTTCCAACTCTTTCTTGTTTTCTGGGGAATGCTTTCTTTGAGTACTGCTGCTGCCAGCAAGATGCTGAGGGTTGGTTGCTTAATTCCTGCAGTGCATGAGCTTGATATTAAAGTTAATGGACAAGGCATGCAGTTGATCTGATTCAGTGAAACTGTGTTCTGGAGATGTGGGACCTGATTTCTGCACGTGCTTTGTTAGATTATTTTGCATGCAAAATCCCTTCCCAAAATGAGCTCAAGAGACCGATGTCACTTACGTAGTTCCTCTTTGTCGTTCCCTCTGCTGGCTACCCCCTGCTTTGTTCTGGGGGATTTCAATTGCATGAGAGGTCTCAGTTTCTTTTAAAGGTTCAGAAGGT
The DNA here is from genome assembly GCF_002078875.1 of Numida meleagris. Classification (NCBI taxonomy): domain Eukaryota; kingdom Metazoa; phylum Chordata; class Aves; order Galliformes; family Numididae; genus Numida; species Numida meleagris. The sequence continues at coordinate 13,721,224 of NC_034414.1, read as the reverse complement.
AAGAAGGTAGAGCAGTGTTAAACTAGTGAATAAAGACCAAAACTGGATAGAGTTCTGGCCAAGATGTTGCCCAAAGATAGGAGTACAGTGGCCTGTATTTTCTCTCTATTGCACTCATCTACATCATGGAGAGTATGTAGCTATCTTCTTAGTTATAGACTGAAATGATAGACTTAAAAACGCTATGGAACAGTCAAAGTAACTTCTTCTGGACCTGTGCCTCTGGTTGTTTAAAGCCTGTTTATTAAGCAAGAAGAGCTACATCTGATTGTCACACAGATTGACAATACCCAAAATACCTCTTTTCCAAGAGGCAGAATGTACGTTCTTTCTCTCTTGGTGATGGTTTTAATTTCCCAGGATAATGAGATATCAAAGTCTCCGATTAAATCTATTGAGCTCTGCAAAAATCTCTTCTGAGCTGTCTTATTTACCCAGAGCAGGAACATCCTGAGTGAGCAGAATAATAAATGAATTATTGTACCCAATTGTACTAGATTTCTATAAGCTGTAGAGATAGTTTCTATGGAGGGAAGGAGTGGAGAAAGGGCTATTAATTAGCCACTCTAAAAGCCTGACAAAAATACTAGTGGAGGTGATAGAAACTTTTCTTTCAGCTACATGATGTTACATTGAACTTAATTTAAATACACAAAGTGTGTAGTATACGTACACTGAATTCTACTTGTGCAAATAAAGAGCTGGAGATTTACATGCATAGTTTCTGCAAACACAACTACTGGTTGCTTAGAAACTTGCATTTTGCACATCAGAGTCAGAGCTTGCCCTGTGGCATGGTTATATGTAAATGTCCTTCTGGAACCACCAAACCCATGGCTGTCACAGGTGAGGAAATGAGTGGGTGCCACTGTTCTCATTGACCTTTGGAGCTAGGGCATCTTATCACACTTATCTTAGTGGTGTGCCTTGAGATACTGCCTTTGAGTGGTGAAATGTTCTGTAGTGTTAGCCAATCATGTTTTGAGGCCATGTGAAGAGAGGTGGTGGGGTGAAAGAAACTTAATTTCTGTCTTTATAGTGACTCGCTGAAATCCTGAGACTCTGTTCCTGTGTTGGAAATGACTATAAAGAACGAGTCCTCAGATCTTTGTTAAAAAATAAATAAATAATAGATTAGATTTTCAGGGGGGAAGACTTTCTTTTCACCTTCTGTAAATAGTTTAAAATCCAATGTCTTAATGTGTTTGAAGAAGTTATGAGCTTTCTGGTGTTTTCCTTAGTCTTCTGTATGGCAAATAACTTCTGGCAACATGTACTGTGTGTTGACTTCCTGTGCTCTTTGAAGTGTTGGCCATTATCAGAGAGAAAAATTCACAAGTAGATGGATCATTGGTCTGTTCATGTATTGCAACTCTCTTAAGTTGCCATGCAAGATAAGTCCTCTATCTTATCTTTGCATTGATTTATGTACCCAGTTCAATTTACTTTGCTTTGTATATGTTCGATTTAATCAACCATGATTGTGATTGAATTTTCTTTGAATCCTGAGATGTTTACATAAGCTCGGACTGGCTGGTGGCTGGGATTTGGGAAACTAGTCTGTAAAGGCAGATGGCAACTCAGAAGTGTGACTGCAGAGATGAGGAAAAAAGGCAGCTATGTGGGCTGCTCCTAAAGTAATGCCTCCTATTTTATTTTGTTGGCCTACAACATCAGAAGCAGGTGGACGCTGGTGGTATGGCAGTAGAGGTTGAACCTTCCCTCCAATATTCATACATTTTGTTGATGTGTGACAGGTGGCAGCAGAGAGGCAGTCTGACAAAATAGTGTCTGACGTGGAAGTGTGGATGAAGCAAAGGGGTGTCACTGAATTTCTCCATGTGGAAAAAAATGCACCCATTGATATTCATTAACGCTTGCTGAGCGTTGGTGAAACCCATAGCTCATGGTGGTGTCTCTTTGGAAAATAGAGTTTTATAGATGTTCGAGATCACACAACTGCTTAAGGAGCATAACTGGACAAAATGAAGTGGAAACAAAGTGATAAACATAGCTTCCTCCTGCCCTATCACAAAATCTAGTGACTGGTTCATGGCAAAGTGGACATCTTTGCAACCTAGTGTGCTGCGTTTTTCAGTATGTCTGGTTACGTTTTTATGTGAAATAAAAGGGATCAGAAAGAAAACTTTCCCTACTCCCAGATAGGAGATGAGGTTTTGCCTGGCTCACTACCATAGCTGGCTGAATGCATAAGACAGCACGCTAATGGTTAGGAGTTGCTGTTGCAGGATTTGCTCTGTTGCCAGCCATTCAGATACGTTTTTGAGTCTTGGGCAGATTTCTGATACAGAGCTGTGAAATTAGTTTCTTTGAGTGTTGTGTATCCACTGTGGTACTGGAGAAGTAGTCCAGAAAAAATGTGAAATTAGCTCCAGAGTATAACCTGGTATCCTATCAAAAATGGCTAGTTATGTACAGCACACATTTTCAATAAAGATGAAACGTTTCAGTCAATAGTATTTTAAATCTTATTAGGTGAACAAAGCATGATAATTTCTTGCTGTGCGAGCAAAGTGACAGCTGAAAAAAAAAAAATTTAGTTCAGCACAGATGTTGTGCAGAAGGAACTTAAAGGTTTTTCTGCTCCCTCCTTCCCTGCTGCATGACACAATGCAGCTCCTTAGCTACAACTTTGCACGAAGGTGCTTCTTTGGACTTGTGTGATAGAGACAGTATTTGTGTTGGGCAGCATACAGATTTCCTCTCTTGCCTTGTGCCGTATTTCCCAACCTGTGACTTGACAGAAGCTTGGAGCTGCGTGAAGTGAGGGAGCTCTGTGGGGACAAAAAAGCCTTTGCAATTGTACTGACGATGTTCAGGCTTTTGAGTAGCTGATGGGAACAGGAAGCTGTAAACTTCTGAACATTAATGCTTGGTGAAGACCAAGTTGTGTGTGATGGATGAACAGCTCTGTGGAATTTGTGCATAAAGGTGATAAATGTTATCAATTTGGGCAGGCTTTCCTGCAGGTAGGCTTTCTCCTCTCTTTTCCAATCGTCCTTCCAATTTAACATTCCAAGTTCTTCTCTCGTGTTTGCTTTCCTCCGGGAGAATAATTATTCTAGCTTTAAAAGTTGCACATGAATGATCTTACAAAAACAAGTAAGTGCAGTATTCACATTTCTGTATCTGTCAAATGGTTGGCTGGGCAATTCTGGCACACTTCTGTGCCCTAGCTCTTCAAGTTCCAGGAAAAAGAAAAAAAAAACAAAAACATGTAAGGCTGTCTAGATAGGCCTCTTTCAAAACCTTCATTGCAATAGAATCAAAGCTAAAGTTGGGATTCAATTGCAGTGAGCTAATTAGGCTGAGCTCCAAGTGCCTGAGCAGCGGATGTATTACAAACAGTGGTGCCAACATGTGCTGTTGGGGGCTATGCACAGGCACAGTGCTTTCCTGACTTTAAACTCTGCAGTACCTCATTAATTTTGTGTGTTAATAGATTGTTGAATGTGCTCTGATGGCTGAACACAAAAGCTGTGAACACTTGCTCATTCAGTTTCAGTTGTAAACCGCTTTCTTGTTGGGGGCAAGGTGTTTTCTTCTGCCATCAAGAGGTCCAACACAAGTTTCAAATCAGTTGGAAAGTTGCCAGTTGCAAATAAGCCTAGTGGATGCACTTATTTGAGCTAGAGGCTGGGAAGAAAGATGTCTGAGGTTTTTCTGTGATGTACTGGCTCTTCCCATACAGTCATGCTTCATCAGCATAAGGGCCTGTGAGATCCATTGTAATATCTGTAATGGGAGAGCATGTGTTTGCAAGCTTCTACTATGGTAGTAACGGCTGTATTTTAACACCTACAAGTCCCACGTGTCATAACAGAGACTGCTTTTGCAGTCAAGTTTATTGCTGTTTTTTAGACAATAATTGAAAGATTTAAAAAGATTAAAAGAAGGAAATTCTGAAGCTTCTCTAAATCAAGTAGTTTGGCCACCTGTTGTGTATGCATTGGTAGTAGGTGCGTACAATAGGGCCTGGATGAATGTGTAGATATAGAGCAAGTAGTTGGTAAAAAACGAACAACAAAGTACTGTACCACGTTTTTTAAATGGGAGTTTCCTCCCTTAGCACCCACACTTTACAGCGGAAAACTTAGAATCGGGAAAATTCACAATTTAAACAAATAGGCAGGTGCAGGGTGTGCTGAAGCTTTCTTGAAGCTTAGGACAACCAGCATGGTAAAAGCAAATGTTGCCTTTGAACTGCCCCAGCATCAGATCTGTCTGTGATGTAAGTTGATGTATTGTCCAAAACCGTTCAGGGTTGTTGTTTGTTTTAGTGTCTGTGTGTGGGGACTTATTGCAGGGAATATCATAACCACTATAACTTACAGCCACAGAAATTTGTTCATTTGAAAGCTATAAGCCACTGAAAATAGGGAATTGTATTACAAGTTATTAGATGGCCTTGAGATACTCTTAGCGATCTGCCTAGAGTAGGTTTTATTACTTTTTTATATGTTCTTCACAGCCAATGTGATGTTTTTAATGTTTTATGAAAATGTCAACCAAAGCCAAAATAAACCTGGTACAGGGTTTCTGCATTTCTTTTCTTCTGCAAATATTGATCCTGACCTTTGAATTTCATATTAATGTTTTTAATGGGAATATAAATCTCACTCATATTTTACTAGTGCTGGTGGACTCAGATGTTATTTGACAATAATGTTTTGTCATATTTGTAATAGAAAAGTGAAATGTTTTTCATAGTTAGGAGTAAAACCTTATCCTTTGTGTGTCTTTGTTTGCTGGGATTACTTAAAAAGTAAATGCTTTGTTATATGACTTGATTTGTGCTTACTTCAAATGAGCTATAGTTCTTAGTTAACTTGGGCATCTCTGAACTCCAGTGCTTGGATTTACTAATCTTTTCTGCAAATGTACTCCATCGAGTATTGGGGATACATTTAATTGTTTTCCAGTTTTTAACAGTATTTTTTTCCTTGTGGCATTAATAAAACAAATTTTTTTCGATGGATAGGAAGACAAAATTGGGTCATTGTCTGAGAACAGAATGTCAGTCATAATAGGAAGCTTCCATCAGGTGACTTTCCTGTATTTTCTCAAGACATGAAATTTAACAGCAGAGTCGTGCTGCTGGTGGCAAAGATCACAGCTTTCCTCATCCCTAGTACAAAGTTTGCAGCTTGTGGTGAACGTATCTCCTTCTGAGAAGTAAGGAATTGCCTTCCAAGGATGTTCATTCCTGCAATAGCTATTCCTCTCCCAGCAAAACCACTTGGGCTGAAAATGATCTGGACTTGTCTGGACCCTTCTGTTTCTCAGTAACTCCTGAGGGCACCACATCCAACTAACAGCTGAAATGAAGGTGCCTTGTGTACTTGTAAGGATGTTGAGAAGTAGAGCAAAGGACAACAGCTGCAGGAAATAACTGCTGCTCATCCTTGCACTCTTTCAGTGCTTCTGCCCAATTATCTGTGCAGGGCAAGGAAGAGAGAGAGGAAGAGCTCAAAAGGAAAGACCTTCCATGCTATGGCTTTAAAAAAAACAAAAAAAAACAAACAAAAAAATCCTATGTTGATCCTGTTAAGAATCAGTGCTGTTTTCATTCTGTAAAATAAAAGCTTTGCCCATCATTTATAAGCTTAGGCAAATGGTCCTTGATTTCTTTCTAGTACTCTAAGTAGATGTGGTTGTGAGAATATCCATTTTGTTTGTTATTTACTACTTTGTTATTCACTACTTCAGTGTCTTAGAAGACACTGAAATGTGATCAAACCGTACAATGAGCAAATAAATAAAAGTGCATTGCTTTATCCATTGCGTGAGTAAACTTAATGTGATTACGTGCTGTTATCTTATCAGTGAACCAGAAAATATTGATAATGCATTAGCTCAGCACTTCACAGAGAATAAACCTCTTCACTCGGTGTTTCCTCTGTCAACAGGTCGTCCAGCATCCTAGTGCTAAACAGCCTGAGCTCCCCATTTTGGCTGTATATATAACGTGTGGTAGGTAGAGATGTGTGAGCAGTCATGTTCCTTGTATGCCTTCATAGTTCTGTTCATTCAGGACGGCTCTTTGTAGCTTTGTTTGCTATTATGGCATGATCTTATTTGGATAACTATGTTTGAAGAGTAAGAATGAGGAGAATGCTACAAGAATCACGAGTGTGAAAACAAGGCCTTCAGATTTTAAAAGTGCAAGACTGTTGCTGTACTTGTCTTAATTTTAGCTGTTCTTGGGCATGTCACTTACTTGTTGCACTGCCAAATACTGTGATTATCTTGATGAATTTGTGGCACTGTTTTTTTTTGGCTTCAGTATAAAACATTTGCTGAAAAAAAAAGTCTTGGGGAAGAATAAGAGCTAGAAAACATGATATCATGACCTGAGGAAAGGTAGCTTACTGTAAAGAAAATCAGTAGGAGAGTGCAGGATGGGTGGACTGAACTTTCATAAATTAAATAGTTAAGGCATATAATGGTCCTTATGGAATAATCTGGATTTCTCCTTTAAGGAACAACTGTCTCATGGCAATGGCAAAGATAGTGCAGCAGTTAATTACATTGTCTGGGAAAGCTGTTGAATATCCTTTCTGGAAGGCTGTAAGCTCACGATAGACAAGTATTTCTCGGGGTTCACCAAGGCATGGTTGGTCTTGCTGTGGGACAGGTGTCCAGGAGTCTGTGTTCATACTTGAAAGGCATGTGTCCTAATGGTAGAAGCCTGCAATTTCTTTACCTTGAGGTACTTGAATTCACTTGTATTTGGCACGTGTGTGTGAGGTGGCAGATTGATGCTCCTTGTCTACAGCTGTTCTGGTTCTTCCTCTGAAGTACCTTTGCACCTCTCAGCACAGTTCAATCCGAAAACCCCTCTGAGTTTTTTGAGAATGGGTGTATTTAATGTCCCTGCTTCTTTGCTATTGATGACATCTTCATGCTCCCTGATATGGCCAGATGTCTTTGGCGCTGGGATTCTAGAGCGCATAAGGGATGTGTGCTGTGTAGGTGTTGCCACTCTTGATCCTTGCTATACATTTGAATCAAGATGGAGTCAAATTTTAAGACATTTTAATGCGCTGTTACTATAGTAACAAGAAGTGGTCCTTTCCCATCTAGCTTGCTCTGTCTCACTATTGAAACCAGCAAAGTTTTTTGGGATGAAATATCAGGTATCATAGATCATTACTGGAGTACATCATGTCTGAATTTACAGGCTGATTTAACAGCTAGCAGCTGATGGAAATCTAGCAGATTGTGTGTGGGTGACTGTTCTCATATGGCGAGAAGTCAAAGTTGTGCCAGGGTTTCAAAGGAGATGTCTCCTTTTGTACTCTTCTGGCATCTTAATCATTAACATTGACAGCCTTGTTGCTGAGGCAAATATCTTCTGTGCTTTGGATGTCTCTTGGAAAGTGGATTGATACGCTTTCCATCTATATCCCTCTACAGGGAAATTTAGAAAGCATCTGGTATGTTAGAACTAACCTCTGTTTAGTAGTGTGCATGAAGTGGTTCTGAACTGTTCACTACTTGCTAGTGCTTCCCAGTGGTTTTTGTTGTTGCTATTGTGTTGTTTTTCTCATTTTTTTTTTCTTCCCATCTTAAAATAGTTTCCCAGCTTTCTCAGCATAGTCAGATTTGTTATCCTCAGCAGCAAATCTCAGATGCCTGGATCTTGCACAGAGTTGCCTGAAATAATTTGTTACAGTCCTGTCATTTTGCAGAGTGCTCCCTCCCTCCCTCCCCCTCTCTGTTTTTCTCCTCACTCCTTTTCTGTTACTTCTCTGTAGTGAGAGGTAGACTTGAACCTGGGCATGCTATTAGATAAATTCTCCTGTGTCTCAGGGGCAAAGGTTTTTGTTGCAAGAACTTCCTAGTTTCACCATGCAAGGAGATGTCAACCTGTCTAGGATCTTAAGGGAGTTGAATGATCTCATTCACAAGTGATGGGTGATGGCTGTGCCCTTGAAAATCAATAAGAAAGATATTCTGTGTCCCAGCTTTTAAGCCTCATTTAAGGGCAGATTGTTTTATAAGCAGTGTGCTTTTGTTTCATGATGGCATGTGACTATTTTAAATTTCTTTCAGGCTTTCTATTAGCCCATCTGTAAGATAGTAACAGTAGTAATTGTGCCTTGAAAATCATTTGGTTAATGGGATTGTCAACAAGAGGTTCCCCAGCACCGAGTTGCCGTTCTGTGATTCTATGCCTGATTATGTTTACGTCTCTTCCTTGTGACCTGTCAGATGGTGAACTGGAGCTCTCTTCTTGCTTAAGTTCCGTCTTGTGACAGTGATGTTTAGGGCCTGTGTGGTACTATCACCAAGAAATTCTGTAGTTACCGTTGGTCTGAAGGGCTGTGAATTTTGCCTGCAGGTGGGACCTGATATATGGGAGTTAGTAGTTGAAAGGTGTAGCAGAAGTGCTAAGTCACCTGGTGTGAAGGCAGGGCCGACCCCCAAGGGAGCTCAGGTGCAAGCAATGTGCCTGAGTGACCAGAAGGGGCGGAGCCAGGATCCACCCCTTCCCAGACCTCATTTAAGGGTTGGCAGTGGAGGTGAGGGCTTCTTGCTGGAGATCCCTGCATGCCTGAGGCTTTCTAAGCGTAAGCAGATTTTTTTCTTTTGTTTCTGTGCCCATATCTGCTGCATCATTTGAGTAAGTCCTCACTTGCTGCAGCCGAGCACTTTGTTACTTTGCTATCACTGCTATGCTTTCTACCACATTGCAGAATTACAAAAGCATATCACAAAGATTATTTTAACAGTGTGTAAGTAGCACTTACTGTCAGCCATAGGCTTCTGAGTGCTGAAGTTCCACGGCATGCCCTTCTTTTTTGTCCTACAGAAATTTGTCTGTGATTACTTGTGTATTTGATAGGGATTTGAGAGGGAAGGCTAAGGCTTCCAGCAGATAGATTTGTATCTGAGAGGGGAAACCACACGGGCTCACTTGTCAAACATGACAAAGCTGCTGTGTTTCTCAGTGGGGTACCTGTATATCTAAAGTGGTATGTGTATTTTATGCATTTTTTAAAGGTTCTAATTACTGCATCTCCTTTCTGTGTGAATTTTGGAGCAAAAATATCACACGTGCATGTTCAAAGTATTTTAGAGGCGCTTTTTTTTTTGGTACTGACTGAATTGAATTTTTGTTTTTCCTCCTCCCTACACTGAAACTTAATTGATGCTTTCAATTGGTGCTTGCCTGCGTTGAGCAGTTGTTTTATCAATGACACATTAAGGAGAAGGTGGCAAAAATCTCCTCCAGATGAAGTAAATCTGCTGCTACAGGTGGTACAATCCAAAATAATGAATTTTTGTTCTGGTTCTTTGTCAGCGAAATCTGTGGTGTACAATAAGCTACAGGATGCACCTAGGTGCTCTCAGAATATTACTAAGAACTTGGCAAGAGTTTTGCAATGTAGGTTAAGGCCATTATTCTGCCTTTTTCTACAAATACAAACTTATAGCATAAGATTTAAACTCAGCTTTTATCCTATGCAGTGGTAGTGCAACTGATCCTAAAATATGTATTAAAAAGTATGTTGTTGTGCATCCTGTTTGCTTTTATTAATGGTATCTTCTCTGTTACAAGTGATGCTTCTATGAGTTTCTTATGTTTCAATTGCCACCTGTTAAGGAGAAAAAATAAATCAATAGTTTCATTTGAACTTGCTTATTCAACCCAGTAACAAGGAGCTTGTTCCAATCCATCAGCTGCCATTGGCTATGATGTTTACTGGCTGCACCTGGCTTCAATACAAATGCAGTTTCAGAAGGAAAGAAAGGTCTTGTGATGTTAGGAAGAAACTGCCACCTGTAACCTTGGTTCTCATACCCCATAATTCCATGCTCCTAGCAAATACAATCTGATGGTGCTTATATCTCGTTAGAACAAGGTGCTCTGTATGTTTATTGGAATCTCTCTCAAACACTGTATCTGTTGGTTAAGCAGGCTTGCTTGTCATTTTCACTTTATATGGTGCCTCTCTTTGCCTGCCCCCCTCCTACACCTCCCAAATCCTTAATTCTGTGGCATGTAGAAGAGACTTGGTGTTCTGCTGAACATCAGCCTTGGGAAAATCGTGTGATTTTAGGGCAGGAACTGAAGGCAAAAATCAAATCCAATTGGGGTAAAACGCACCACAGGCAGTAAATTATTAACCAGAATAAAATTTTGGCTATTCCACAGAGATTAGCACCTACTTTGTAAAATAAGACCAGTATTTCAGGGCATGTCTTTTGAAGTGTATTTTGTATACAGTTATGAGAGGCCACAGTAATGAGTTGTTTTTGTTTTTTTCAGTTCTCCCATTTACTTCATGATAAACGTAGGGAAGAATTAGGGGTTTTTATGGGATAGCTGTAAGGGAAGTGTTGCTATTGCAGTGCTAGGAAGACAAAATAGCTGCAGTGAAGCCAGACAGTGTGTGCTTTTGTTCCCAAAGCTCAACAAGTACAATGTCTTCACGTTAAAGAGCTGAAACAAGCTGAAATACGTGGAGAAAAATAGCCTAGTCTTTAAGGAAAAAAGATTGACTATAAGTTTGCTCCTTCCTTGTAACTCCTCTTGAGTCAGCCTTGCTGGCAGCTTCTTTTTACTTTGTTTACAGAAGAGGAGAGGAAGAGACTAGCTCTTCCAGCACCCCTTAGACTTGAATGAAGCAACAAGATTTGTAGCTTTCTCTCCACTTAATATCTCTTAGAGGCTTGATTCCAGTCCAGCTGGTTTTAAAAGATGTAAGCATCTCTGCTGTTCTGCTGCGCATCTGAAATGTGAGTTGTATTTGAGCTGTGACTGCTAGATCAGGCTCGATTAAGCTTTGGTAAGCATGGAGGTAGAGGACCATATCTGTAAACCCTGCCCTTGTGCCAGCTGGCAGGGCCCGAGTTGGTTCTGATAGCCATGGCAGAGCATGGATGAGCCTGAGCTAACAAAGCTTCTTCTGAAGGGCAAACCTTGTCAGTGTAGGTATTTACCAGCAGTTTTGTGGGGCTAAAAGTTCGCTTTGTGCCTGGCAGAGCTACTGACTACACATACCTGGATAGACACTGCTATTAAACTCATGGCTCTAAAGTAGAGTGACAGAACAAATGGCCAGTCTGTGTTTTGTGCTTATCCTGCTCTCATATTGCACTAGTGCTTCAGAGCAGCTTGCTTACTGTGCCCCAGTGCGTGTGTTTATACAGCGGCATCAGGAACTGACCGCTGCTTCATAGATAAGGTTTGATCCTTCCTCCTTTTTTGACTCACAAGCTAATGTGAATTTGTAGGGTGCCTGTTCTGGCTGGAGTGAATAGTACAATCTGAATGCTGGCATCCAAGTCCTCCGTGGCTCTGTGAAATCACAGCGGTGTTTGATTTCGTGGGAAACTGGCACACATCTGACAAGTGCTGGAACGTCCCAGTCTGTCCTTGGGGTACTGTTGGCATCTTTTGTGGCAATAAACCCCCAGTCAACAGTCTTGATCGTGTGCAAACAGCAGCCAAGCGCTCAAAAGCGCTTATCTTCTGTTAGGCAATGCATTCATAAAAAGCAAAGTCATAAAAACCTTCAGTGGCTGGTGATTCCAGAGCTTACTGTTAGAGTTGAAAAGAAGTCCTGAAGAACACAGGCTTCTTATCAGTTTTAATTGCTCGGCAGTGGAGAGCTGCTGTTTGTTTAGCGTCATCTGGTATTAGGAACTGTATTTTACACTGTGTGTTAGAGATATGTTTCTGGCAAGCAATGTTCTGCTGAATTCAACAGAAATACTTCATTTTCAGGGGGAATTCTGTTTGCACAATCGAATCAAATGGGTAAAGAAATGTAAAATGAACTTCCAAGGAAAAATTGATTGGAAGTACATTGTGCAATATTAAGATGTGGAAGAGTTGTTGGTTTTTCTTTTTTTTAAACTTCTTTATTTTGTTAAATATCTTTTTTTAGGAGAGCTAGGAAAGACCAATTGTTACTATACTATAATAACCTTGCATTGCTGCTGAAATGAGGTTCTGCATTACTAATTTTCATAGATTACAATTCTAAATATTAGTGCTTCTGCACTTACTTAAGTTTGTTTTTAAATTTGTTTGTTGCATGGTCCTATATTCATGCAACAGACTTAAAATGGGAATTCATGCCACTCTTAGGTAATTAGGCTAGTGGTAAATTCACTTGGAGTAATTGCTTCCAAAGCTGTAGATATTCTTGTTCCTGTAGTCCATTGTCAATAACTTACTGGTTCAACTGTTGGACAGACTGACCAGAGGTGAAGCGTTACTGGACCTGGTGCTCACCAGTGTGGAGGAGATCATTAAAGACATTAAGATATGGAGGCAGCCTGGGCTGCAGTGACCATGCCCTGGTAGAGTTCATGATCTCCAGGAATGTGGACCTGGCAAAGAGCTGAATTCAGGGCCCTGAACTTCAGGAGAGAAAACTTCAGGTTGCTTAAGGAATTGTTGGATGAGATCTCATGGTAAGCTGTCCTTAGAGGCAAAGGAGGGAGAGCAAAGCTGACTATTCTTTACTGATGCCTTTTGGAGAGTGCAAGAGCTCTCTATCCCTCTGAATAAGAAAGCAGGCAGAGGTGGCAGGAAACTGGTATGGCTTGGTAAAGTCTTGCTGGTCAAACTGAGGGGAAAGAAGAGCATATACTGCAGTAGAAACAAGGATATGTCACCCGGGAAGAATACGGGGATGCTGTCTGGACATGCAGAGATGGGATTAGGAAAGCCAAAGCACAGATGGAACTGAACTTGGCAAGGGATGTTAAAAACAGCAAGGGATTCTGTAGGTACACTGATCAGAAGGGACAAACCAAAGAAAGGATACCTCCTCTGATAAATGAGGAGGAGGACTGGCAACAAAAGATATGGAGAAGGCTGAGGTACTCAATGAGTTCTCTGCCGCAGTCTTTGCTGGCAGCCAGGATTTCTTGCATCCTTGAACCTCAAATCCCTGAACCTCTTGGTGGAAACTGAGGGAGCAGACTTCCCCCCCCTCCCTCCCCCCAACAGTAAGGGCAGAGCAAGTCCAAGGCCATCTTATGAGATTGAATGTGTACGTGTCTGTGGCACTAGATTACATGCATCCCAGGGTCCTAAGGGAGCTTGCTGATGTAGTTGCCAAGCCACTCTATTTGACAAGTCATGGCTGTCAGACAGAGTCCCCAGGGACTAGAAAAAGGGAAGCATAGTGATAGGATAAGGGGGGATGGTTTTAAACTAGCACGGAATGATTTAGATGTCAGGGTGAAGCTTTTCACTGAGAGGGCGATGAGGTGCTGGAACAGGTTGCCTAGAGAGAGCTTGTGGGTGCATTGTCCCTGGTGTTCAACACCAGTCTGGATGGGGCCCTAGGCAGCCTGATATAGTACTTGATCTAGCTGTTGGTCACCCTGCCTATGGTAGAGGAGTTGGAACTTGATGACCCTTGAGTTCCCTTGTAGCCCAAGCCATTCGATGATGATGATTTTTTTTTTTCAAGTCAACTAGCTGAATTTGAATTGACACCAAAGTCTATAGGGCTCTACAGCTGGATCAGTAGAAACTGATAGGTGTGCAGGTTTTTGAAATACCAGGCAAGCATCTTAAATGCAGAATTGTACCTGAGTTACTTTAAAATATAATAACAAAACAAAAAAACATGTTGGGTTTTAGTTTGACTGAAACTGGTAGTTTCAAAGAAGATAATATGAAAAAAATGTGTATGTTGTGGCAGCTGCCAAGGAGGCAGGTTGGCAGCAGTTAGCTAATCAGGAATAGCTATGATGGAAGCCACTTCTCTGATCTCAGCAGTACCTCTTGTTAACAACTTTGGCCCAGAATAATCTGGGTGGTATGTAGGTGGGACTTTCACACATGGCTTAGGAAGATGTGCTGGAACCTCCCTCACTTACTTGAAATGAAAGCTGTGCTCTCTCTGCGTCTCTAGCACCTTTGACAGTCTTTAAATAAGGTTTGGCCAGAAATCACTGGGTTTTGGATCATGAGCAAGGCTGAAGCTGTTTACTACTTCATCTCCTTTCTTTGTAACTATATTTGTCTTCCTTCGTAATTCTTTATTCCTTTGGCATTTTTGTTTCTGATTTTTGTGTATCTCAGCTTCTTAGGGCTCTTGTAGAGTACCTGTATATTAGATTAGAAGAAACAGCAGTGAGAAGCAAGGGCAATAGTTTATTTTTGTGTTAAACCCTCTCTACAATTAAGTGTAAGGAAACCGCTTTTCCATGTGACTGCCAGTTGCCAGGATTTTTTTCTCCTTGCATGAGGAATTTGGTAGATGAAACTGCCTTGGCATATGAAGTGCTGAACTGTTGATGCCTCCTTAGCTAGCTTGTGATGAGGAGCACTCCTACTGGAGTAATGCATAGCCACGCTATCACTGGTCAGATGTCTGTGCCAATACTTGCTTATAGCAAAGTAGGATGTGGAATTAATCAGTTTTCAAATGGTCACCAGCTCAAGTCCTTTTGCCACTCTGCAGCATTGCTATGCTGTCCCTTTAGCTTAAATGGATAGGAGAAGGGGCGTGTATTTTCTCACTTCTCATCTTGATTTTTTTGTTTCATTGTATTTGCTAGCTCTTGTTTTTCTGATATGATATAGCAAATATTTATACTTCTGAGCAAAATCTTCCTAAGCATTCACAATTCTAGCTAAGGAATGTATTTTCAGTTTTGTTTGAAGCAAGCAGTTCCTGTTTGTCATAAAAGAGGAGTGGCTTTTTAATAAAGGATCTCTGCTGTGTAGTTAGCATTCAGGTAAGCAGTATAGCAATTCTGTAGTGTTAACAGCTTGACAATCAAACACCTGACGTGCTTGTAAACTCTTGTGTCCAACTGAATTCTGAAGAGCTGTCTTTGTTGCTTACTATGTGCCCTATTTACATATAAGAAAAATATCTCCCTAACTCAGTATGTGGTGGAAATAACTATGCATCTAATCATGTACTCATGGGGCTTGCCGGGCGTTCAAGGAATGTGAGCTTTGCAGGAGGCATGGCAGGCTTAGCTAGGAATATTTAGGTGTATAGGCTGCAGATTATTGGCTGAGTTTAGACACTTTTTGAAAGGCACCAAGTCTTTGCCTTCACAGGCCTGTGCTGATATGTTCCGTCATTTGCTTTGAGCACAGTTGATCTTTTCAACAACTTAAGGAACAGTGGGGGTGTCATCATGGAACAAAAGCCATTGTAGCCATTCGTAATAAGTGAGTGTTCATTCAGGGAGTCCTCAGACTTTATTCTCTGATGAGAGGCACTTTAGTTTGTTTCTTGACTTCTTGACCTGCCATCAGTTTGGGCCTGAAGGTTTGTTCTATGACTGTAACATGCATTTTAGGGGAAGCAAGAGGTGGTGGAAAGGCACAGGAAAGTGCAAAACTAAAAAGGAGCGGTGGTTTGTGCAATAGCAGCTAAAGCAATGAAGTTGAACAGAAGTATGTTTTCAGCATCATGACAAAGTTAACCAAACAGGAAGGTTATTAAATCTAGATAAATTTGAAGAGAAGTTAAAGCTTGAACATTGTTACTCTGGTGCTTCCAATTGTCCACGTAACTGCAGTAAGGTGCTGGCAGAGTGCTTGTTTATCCTGGTTCCCTTGCCGTGTCCACTTTTTGTTTCCATAGCGCAGAAAGCCTGTGTTAGGGTGGGGCTGGAGATAGAAGCAGCAGTGTAAAAGTTTGGATGACCTCCTTGGTGTATGGTGATTGGGATTCTGCCACGCCTGAGGATGGCCATCTGCATTCTTTTCTAATCCTGTAGCTCTTGAGCCATTTTAAAGCTGTGCTTTCAGGTGTGTGACTGAGGCTGTTATGAATTCATAATTACAATGCAATTTTCAAACTGCTGGCAGAAACCATCTCTCTGATATGTGAAGTTTCAGTAAATAATTAAACTCTGGACATGTCTGTGTGTCTGTATGAGGCCTGCTCTGAAAGTAATGTCTCCTATTTTATGGTGTTGTCCCATAATGTCAGAGCTGGATGTTGGTGGTATGGCAGTAGAGGTTGAACCTTCCCAACAATATTCCATCACATTTTGTTGTTTTACAATGGATGGCGGCAGAGGGGCAGTCTGCTCCATCTGTGCTTCCACATGAGACACCATTTTGTCAAAGGCGTGTCATTGAATTCCTTCGTGTGGGAAAAAATGGCACCCATTGACATTCATTAATGTTTGCTGAACGTTTATGGAGACCAACCAGTGGATGTGAGCACAGTGAAATTTGGACTGTGTGGGCTACATTTTTCCTGGTAGTGATATGCATATAGTTAATTCTCTTCATAGTGGCTAGCATAGTGCTGTGTTTTGAATTTAGGATGGAAATAATATTGATAACACAGCTCTTTTAGTTGTTACTAAGCAGTGCTTATGTGAAGTTGAGAACTTTTCAGTTTCTCACGCTGCCCTGCCAGTAAGGAGCTGGGGATGTATGAGGAACTAGGAGGGGACACAGCCAGTACAGCTGACCCCAGCTGGCCAAAGAGATGTCTCTTATCACGTGGCATCATGCTGAGCCATAAAACTGTGGGGAGCTATGCCACTGCTTGGCGACTGGCTGGGCATCGGTCAGCTGGTGGTGAGCAATTGTGTTGTGTATCCCTTGCTTTAATTCTTTGCTTTGTTCTTACATGCATGTATCTCCTTATTTAATTATCCTTTACTCAACCAATGTGTTCTTGCACTTTTTGCATACCTTTTTCCATTTATCTCCACCAGCGCTCTGTAAGAGAGAGTGAGCATTTGGCTATGTGGTGCTGAGCCACCTGCCCAGTGATATTGCAACACCACCTGCAAAACACAAAAAAACCAAGCAAAAACACACACACACAAAAAAGCCAACAAAAAAGAAATAAATCCAACTTCCTAAAAAGTTGCCTTCATATTAACAATTCGGCCTTACAGATGATACAGGAAAGTACTTAAGTGTTACAATTACTTATGATTTCTCTTGGGTATATACTAAATAATTTAGAATGTTCTGATATTACCATGTGTTGATTTTTCTTGTCAGGCAACACTGGGACTTGGAAAAGTCATTAATGTTGTTGATTTAAATCTTGACAATTAAAATGTTGAAAGCTACCTGTCATTGTGTAACCTTTAGAATTAATTTATTTTTCTCATGGGATGATGGGAAGCAGTTATGTTCAGATCTAGTTTCAGGGTCTGCAATAGCTGAGGTGACAAGTTTGGAGGGATCAGGAAAACCATTAAGTAATCCAAGCTGAATAGCTATTATTGAATAGATATTTAGAGCTGCAGCATTCTGTCAAGTCTCTTGTGAAGACAGCCTTGCTGTTCACAAGAAAGAACTGACTCGAAGCATTGGAAAGTATTTTTCTCTGAAGTATGATAAGGCTGTGGCCAGCAGGACTAACTGATGCTTGATCTATGTTTTGTTCCCTTTTTTTGGTGCCTGGTTTTCCTTTTGATAGAGAATAGTTTGAAAGAGAAAATGAAAAGCAAACAGAAATGCTAGTAGCACGTGCTTCATGATTGGGCCTCCAAGAGCAATACGCTCAGCTCAAGCAGTCATTAACTTTTCCCTGTATTAATGAAAGTGGCACTTGTAAAAGGAGGATTAAAAATAATAATGAAAAATCAACCCTGCATCTCTGCCCAAGTGTTTCGTTAGATGTCTGAAATTAAAAGATAACAAGATATTTTTAAGATTTTCAGTTAAGGCAAACTAAAAAATGAATTAGCAAATAATGATTAATTAAAATCCTAATTTAGAACAGGAAGCTTTCATCTTCAGCACTGTCAGCTTAACCTCAAAAGAAATGCATGTTAGAGACTGCAAATTCAAAGGGAAATTGTTCAACATCAGAAGTGTCAAGTCATCGCAGGTAAGTTATGTACATATGTGTGTATTCCTTTCTTTCAGGATCTTTGAGAAGGCGTTCAAGTTATGCTCTTGTCTTTTTCATCTAATTCACGAAGAAATTAAAACCACCCAAGGAACAAGTAGAAACTTCTTGGTGGTGGTTTTGAATATATTTGGAAGAATTTTTTGGGAAAACACAAGTTATCAAATGCTCACAGCTTCCTAAGTGGAGGTAGATGTTAAATGTTTTATTTCCAAGCCTACCTTATCATTCACGTTGATGTTTATTTTCTGCTGTGATGCCTAGAAGAGGACTTGGTGGCACCCAGAGATCTACTGTTTCCGGGCAAATATTTTTGTTGCTTTTCAGTCCTCTACCCAACTCTTTTCAGTTCTCTTTGCTTAGGGTCGTGAGATCTTCAGAGGGGATGTTCTGGGTGTGCTTTTAGGATGTTCCATTCACTGGGCACGCTGAGCTTCCTTATGTCTGCTGTTGTTGCAAATAACTTATAGTTCATACACGTTTTTTTCAAATGAAACAAACAAGATTTTGTATCTGAAAAGCAGCTGTGTGAAAAATTGATTAACTCTTCTCCTATTTGATTTGACATATCTGTTGTTCAGAATAATCTACTCATAACATTTTAACAAATGTTACGCACAATGACAAGGTAGCCTTTGTTCTCTGTGGTGTGTTAAACACAATATTCCAGAAATGAGAGGAGAAAAGAAAAGGCAATAAATGCATCTACCAGTCATGCATTTGAACTGTCAGATGTCCTTTTGTTGTTGTTGTGCTGATTTCCAGTGGCTTTGACTGGTTGCACCTCTGTAGTAATAATAGCAAATCAGGCAAAAGGTGTCTAGGACAGAACACTTGAAGCTGGCTGCCATTTCTGAAAAGCAGACTGTATTAATAAGCTTGGCACTCCTTTTTTTATGGGTGTATTTTATTGTTTTTACATGTGCATTTGATTACCCAGAAGACCTTTAGCTTCCTGCTCTCTCAAGGTGGGAAACCGCAACAGTTATAACCATCAGTGCAATCTGACACACAAACAGTGACCTTGGACGTGTTGGGCTTGCTTCCATGCCTTATTTGGGAACTGCTGGTAAAAAGCCATTCAGATAAAACACCACTTCGAAAGCGGCACCTTAATAACAGGAGCGCAGTGGTTTGGGGAAAACAATGTTATGAATTGGACTTTAAATATTTATGGTTAATGAGTTAATGTTACAAATCTCTTGCAAAAGAAACAAAGGCCATTTGCGTCAAGAGTTTCCACGTTGTGTATTTAAACAGTGTTAGGAAGAACTCTTGTGTGTGAACAATAGCATGTGATGATAGGACGAGCTGTTCATCTGGTGTGTGCTCATCTAAACTGGATTGTTCCTGAGCGCTCTCGATGTACCTGTGAGAAGTACTGGTGCCTGCTGTGCTGTTGTATGACGCTGCTCTGTGGGACTGGAGGGGTTTCTTGGTCTTTTTTTTCCCCGCTTTAAATATGATGTGCCCTTACTATTTGTGTCTGCAAGTAGGAGCCTACTGCAGCTGCCAGTTTTCAGGGGAGTAACCCATGTTTGCTGTCATCTTTCAGCTTGTAACTGTGGTTTATCAGTGTGCACTTGAGTCCGTTCTTGTCTGAGCTACTAATTGGGCAGTGTCTTTGCAGCAGTTTAATTGTAAAAGAAAAGTTCGCTTTGTACTGATGAATTTTGTTGTGATTCTTGGTGAAATTGATGAATGCTCAAGTGCAATAAAGTTAGTTTAGTTTGAGGGATTGAATAAACAGCATAATGTGAAAAGCAGAGCCAAAATTAAGTAACTTATTTTCAATTATCTGGAAGTTCCAGTAATTTCCCAGATACATTTGATTTTCTTTTCCCAGAGATACCAAACAATGAACTTGTTAAGATAACTCCTTGGGCTATATCTGCATTTTTTAACTTGTCTTGAGGAATTCCTAATTAAAAAAAAAAATACTCTCAGAGAACAAATTGAAGTTCAAAATGCACTGCGGACTTCCAGGCATCTCCTTGTTGAACACTCCCTTTTTGATAATTTTCCTCTTTTTTTTTAATTACCAAAACTGGGACACAAGAAATATTTACAGTAGATGCTTTCCCATGCGTACTCGTTGCCTTTGCATCAGTGACAAAACAGGAGAAAGATAAGATGATAAAGGTTGAAAAAACTAGAAAATGGAGGAGAAGGAAACTATTATTATTATTTCTTTTAACCTTGAACCACTTGACAAAGAGAGGATCTGGATCCTGAAGCTTTTCAGAAAATGCCCTGAACTTCTTTGGCAGGATTCTGTCACTGTACGTGATGGGGCGCCTCAAAATACGTTGGAGGGAGTCACCTCAAGTCTGTCATCTAAGGCCTGATGGTTATTTGTGCTGCTGAAGGCGTGTATGTTTGAACGTTTGTGACATGACAGTATGCTTGGCTTTGTATTGTATTCTTCTCCAGAAGAATTACTGGTAGTTAGGAAATTCCTGATGCAATTTTTTAAACCCTGCATGTCATCTGATAAGTCTGCCCTGTTTACTCTTTGAATGCTTTTCAAGGCATGTTGGTTAAAGCATATCACATTGATACTATTTTCTTTAGTCTGAGGTTTAATTTTTAAGCATATTTTATGTATTTATTTACTCTTAAACTTGTTTAAGTGTACAAATTGTCATGATGGCTTGCCAGCGACAAATGATGGCCTCCTTAGGAAAAACAACAACAACAACTAATTTCCTAAAAAGTTCATTCCAGTTGTTTGTTTGTTTATTTGTCTCATTACTGCCAAGTACAATTTCACAGAGGAAGAACCGAACTTCCTGCTGTATTAGTATTCAGCTTGTGGATAAAGGTAGAAGAACCAATGGCTTAATTTTTATATCAAATCTAAGGAATACATTCAAGTAAGGATTTACTTGCTGGTGGAAGCAAACATTGCTTTTCCAACCCCTTATTTGTGGGAAAAGATTTTTAGGACTTTGAAATAGCATTGTCGGTCATACACCACAAATTCGGAGTCTTTCACATTAGTAAAGTTTGGAGTTCTCCAAATGCCAGTGGGCTCACTCCAGTCAGACAGGCAAGACTTTTCACGAATGTGTGCAGGCTGATAAACTGCTCATAGCACTCCTTCGGACCTCTGATTTGAAGGGGATAGCTCTTGTGTCTTTCTCCTTGAGGTTTTTAGATTCATCACAGCACCCCAGAGATTAAACAACAGGTTTTTGTCCTTTTGGTAAGAAGTAAATAAAGTGAGACTGGCTAGAGAAGGATGAGGAAGGTGTTGTCTGTCTATCTTGGTGTGGAAAATTTTTTTATTTCTCATTTAAATCTTCCTCTGAACTATATCACACCAGGGAAGGAAGTTTGAGGGTCTCCTGGGTCAAAGCCCAGGAAACCTGTGTGTCTTTTTTCCTTGGTTTTCTTTAGAAAATATGCTATGAACTTTGTATCCTGAAGACTCAATTTCCAGATGGTTTCAGGCAGATGAATCTTATGATGCAAGGGATTTCCTTTTTCCTGATTGCTCCATTGTTGGCTTCTTGCCTTGTGTCTGTGGCTTGGTGGATGTAACTTCTGAGGGTAAGTTCCTGGTAGTCTAGTGAGGGTCCTTTCTGTTTGCGTCAGTTTGCTATGGCAAATAGAGTACGACATTGAGAACAGTGTTGCGAGCTGTGACTTTTTCATCTCTAACTGCTGTGTAAAGAAAAGCCTCTACTGTATTCTTTTGTAGCTCATCTGGGTGATGTTACCTTTCTCCAGCTGTCAGGTACTTACACCCTTTCTCCATTACCCTTCAGAGAGGCAAAGTATCTTCACAGTGCCATAGTCCAGCTCCATCAGATGCAGCCTGTTTGGTCTTGTTTGGGATGAGTTATATTGAGTCATCCCTAAGTTTATCCTCACTTCCTGGTAGTTCATCTCATCCTTGAACTTTACATCTAAGCAGAGAGACCTAGGAGACCTTACTGGTGGAGACTGAGACAAAGAGAACAGAAAGTACCTCATCAACACTTCTATGCTGCCACTAAGTCTCACAGTCCATTGAGTATAAGCCTCCATTTTCCTTGTTTGGTCTTTTACTACTAATAAAGAAGTAGAAGCTCTTTTGGTTGCTGTTGATGTTGCATCCAAGTTTCAACTCCAGCTGAACTTTGGTAGCCTAGGGTACCTGATGTTTACAAGCTGGCTCCCACCCAAGCAGTAACGGGGCCAGATCCAGTCTGTCTGACTCTAGGCATGTTCAGGGCGATGTGACGTTAGACCACAAGAGATAAAACTGCAAGAACACTTTGTGATTTTGGGGAGTATGATAATCCTTCCTCTTGTAAGGGAAATGTGATATAAAAATGTAAGCGTGTGCCTGCACGTGTCTCTGCTGTGGTTACCCTTTTAGCCTTCATGCAGTTCCTGCAACCAGATGTCTTTTGGTTTGCAAGACTGGAAGGATGTAGCTGAGGAAAGGTAAATTTTGTCTTGGGACATGAATTTATGGTACTCATCCATACCTGCTAGTTCATGAAATTGCAATTGCAACAGAATTTGAACTGTAATTTTAGAGGTATACAATAATATCATGTGAAGCTTAATCTTTGATGCAACCTTTGGTACGATTGAAGTCCTTAATCCTGCTTTCCATCCAGCCTTCAATGCACAACAAAACTGAGCCCTAAATTTCATTCTGAGTAGAGATGTCAAGGGCTAATTACTCTGTATTGTTTCTGCGTGATGTTATTAAAAACTTGGAATGCTCTGTTATCATGCACTGAAATTCGTACTGTCTTTCTCTCTGAAGTACACAACCATGGGTAAATCTGCATTTGTTTTACCTTGGTTTTGGTTTGGAGACGACTTCATTGCTGAATCAAGTAAAATACCTGAATTGTAGTTACTGTTTTAGCTTCAGTCTTTTCTCATTCGTCTTCTCCCAAACTAACAATAGAAAAAACAAATCTCCCTGTTTTCATGAAGTAAAGGTGTTTATCTTTCATATTCCACACTAGCCCTTCAGTTCTTCTGTAACTGATACAACTTTGAAGATCCTGATCTAAAAATAAATTAAAAAAAAAAAAAGCTGTTGGCTGTCTTAAGATGGAGTGAATATATCCCAGTACAGAATGCTCATGTGAGGATTTGTCTTCTGCAGAGAAGAAGGGGATCTGTCTGTGCCTTCTGCAGGGATGTGACTCCATCTCTATGGAAGTGGAGATCTCTTTCTACTTACACAAAATCCCAAATCAAACAATGGACTTATGCAGTGCGTTTGTGTAGTACACCCCTGGTATTTTGGAGACTAATTTTTTTTTATGATTTTCCCCTGTCACTGTTTATTTAGCATTACCAATGGTGTCTCTCAGTTTGTCTCAGAGATAAGCTGCATGACTTTGGGTTTAAGGCCCTCATCTTATCCATCTATTTATCATTTACTTGGTGTCTGAAGATCAACATGGATACTTACCAGTTTGTACTTTCTGCTTTCATTCCTTTGAGTGAAATTATCAAAATGCAGATTTCCTTCTATTTAAACAATTACATATCCTAGCTGCTAATGACATGCAGTAGTTAGCAGTTTGAGGTGAAATCACAGCCTGTAATTGATGTTACATTGTGGGAAGTGTCAGTGATGTTTACTATAGGAAAGGAAAATACAGAGATAATAAGGGTGGGAACCTTTGGTGTGGTCAAAGCCTTTTCGGTCCTTCTGCCCTCACATCCTTCTGCCCCATAGAAGACAGAGGAAGGGGTGGTAGAGGTGCAGGAGAACTGGCTTGGGGTGCTTCTGACAGTCATCCCAGTTCTTCAGGCTTCCTCATGACACCCCTGAGTAGTGGGGTGCTCAGCACCAGACAGATTGCTGGCAATCTGTTGGGTATGTTGACTTGTTGGGATGCTGCTGTCTTTGTCCTTTCTGAACTGGCAAGAAACTTCTCCTGTAACATCAGTGCTTGACAGCACTTGCCACTGGTATTGGTGAGTGACTGGGGATGCTAACTTAAATGTAAGTCGTGCAAGACAAATGCAGGAGGCTGCCCTGCTTACTGTTTTCTTTGGTGCATAGAGCTGGCCTAGTCAATGTGTGGAAATTATGGTGTTAAATTCACTGCAAGGAGCCAGGTCCTTGAGATCTATCCTCAACTCCATATTAGACATGCAATATGACCTTGTGCAAGTCACTTAATCACTTTGCTGTTCATTTGTCTTTGCTAACAAAATGAAGACAATAATTGTAGGTTACTGCAGTGGAAGATTCTATGTACTTAGGAGGTAAACAGCATTCTTTCTCCTTCTTGTCCTTTTTCCCCCCTCCCCTCTGTTGTTACCTGATCAAATAATACATGCTATCCCTGCAAATATGCAACGAGTCTTCATGAATAGAGGATATTCCTCCCTTAATGAATTACCTTGTGATTGTTAATGGTAGAAACAACATCCTCTTCTGGATCATCCTTTTCAACATAATCACCACCATTAGCTATGCATTTTTGTCAGTAATGAAGAACCTGCATGTCACCCTCAAAAATCTGCATGGCCGTCCAGAACGTGGCTTGTCTTTTCACGTTGCTGTCACCACTGCTGAAACGCACCCCCCACTGCCTCTCTGTGCTCACATCCACTGGTTGGTCCCCAGAAACATCCAGCAAGTGTCAGTGAATGTCAGCAGGTGCTGTTTTCTCTGCATAGAGGAATTTAATGACACACGGTTGCTTCATTGCAATTCATGTCATACAGCATTTTGTCAGATTGCCCCTCTGCTGCAATCTGTCACATGTCAACAGCATGTAATGGAATGTTGGTGGGAAGGTTCAACCTCTGCTGCCATACCGCCGGCATCTGCATCTGGTGTCGTGGGCCGACATCATAAAACAGGAGGCATTGCTTTTGGAGCAGCCCTCATAGATAATGAACCAAATGATATGGCAGCATCTTTATGCTGTTGTCACATTTAAAAAAAACTTGAAAAAATACAATTTTTTTTTTCTGAAGGAGTAAATTTAAGGCAGGCATTTTTATGAGTGACCTGAAACTCCAGTTTCAAATTGCAGTAATTTTTAATTAGAATGCATTACCTTTGATTGTGTAGCGCTTAGTTTGACCTTCTGGTAGAAGAAATCATTTCTAAGTTTCTTAAGAGGACTTTGACACAACGTTGCATGTAATTACATGCAATGAAATACATGTATACCCTCTTTCTGACCCGATGTTATTGGCAACTGTCTGCCTAAAATAGTTTTTACAATGGTTTGATGCTTCTCAGTCACAGAGGAAGAAGTTGATGTTCAATGGCTGCTGTAGGTCAAGATCAGGATTTCTATTGCAAAATATTTCAATTGAAAACACTTTCAATCTAAAATAAAATATACGTAAATAATTCTTTTTTTTGAATTGTGAAGTTTCTATTTTTATGGAAAGAAAACAAAAACGGAGGAGGAGGAGAGGCTCTTTTCTTATTATTAATTTTCTTTTATTTGACTAAACCAGAAAGTAGGATGGATAAATAGAAACAAAATGCATAGAAACGTTAAGTTTAAAGGATAGATGTCTATTTAAGCAATCACAGTTTTTGACCAGACTTGGTTTTGTGTGTTAATTTCTGTTCTTAAATAAAGTAAAACATAGATTTCCCTCATTTTAATAAAACAAGGGTGCCTTCTCAAATGTACTGATGCCAGTAAATCAATAATAAACTGGGACTTCAGCTTTGCCATAGCTGTGTGTACGGGAAACTTGTGCTCGAGTCCTGCCTGAGCTGTTCTTAGAAAACCTGCTGCTGCTGCTGTGGGGCCATCTGCTGGAGTCTTCCTTCAGGAGCCTCGTTTCTCCTAGGTCTGTGTTACCCCCAAACAGGTTTTGTTTATTCACTGAACCTTTTCTTTCCCTT
Source organism: Numida meleagris (assembly GCF_002078875.1). NCBI lineage: Eukaryota > Metazoa > Chordata > Aves > Galliformes > Numididae > Numida > Numida meleagris. The sequence goes on along the minus strand of NC_034414.1, from coordinate 13,695,517 downwards.
TTGATTTCAGGAGTGCTGAAGTTCTGGCACTCCGTCCTCTAAGTGTTCCTGTGCTCCCTTCTCTTAATCATGATGGGACTACAGCAACAGTTTTTCTAGCAGCTTAACATTATTAGAGGAATCAGTCTCAGAAATGTCTTTTTGTATGTGTGATTTTTATTGAGTAAAAAGGAGCCTGTTTCGGGAAGCATTCAGTACTATGGGGATGATAATGTTATTTTAACTTATGCTTAAGTGGCATAGATGAATGAGAAGCGTGCTTGTATGCCAACTTGAGCAAGGCACAAAAACTTTGTGGATCACATTTAAAAGTTCAGTCTCACTGTTCAAAATAATTGCTCCAGTGCTTGACAGGTTATTTTTTGTTAAGGGGTATCGTTGAGGGAGTTCATGACTTCACAAATAATTTGCTCATGTACCCTACTCTGATTTATTTATCTGCAGGGCTAGGTTTTTCCAAGCTCAAATGAAGTCTCATTTGAGGCTGGAAAATACTGAAAATAATGCATTTTTGTTATGAAATAAAATTGTCCTATGCATTTATGATAGAAATGAATGATGTGGAATTGCCCCTTTCTCCGCAGTTAAGAATTGAGGCAAACAGAATTGGTTAGGAGGTTTCACGATAGCATAATTTTCTCTTGGTATTTGTTGAGTATTGGAAAGATCCCGTAAAAGGAAATCTGCAAATATGAGCTTGATAAATAATTAGTCTTCATATTCTTTTTAAGTTTTGGATTATCTGTTGTAGTAAGTCTTCTGCTCTTGAAAGTGTTTTATGATGAAGACACCTTGGGGACAAGAATTTTGAATTTTGTCTAACTCTTGTGGCCCTCTGAGCAGCAGGTGGTTAAAATCTGTCACCATCCACAATATTATCTGTGAAAATTCTAAAAAAAAAAAAAAAAAATCTCTTAAGAAACACAAAAACTCAAGGGCTTGAGCTGGTATTTGGTTACTTGCATTCAGTACGATCACAGGCTGCCTAGAGTAGCAATCTGTCCAAACAATTGCTTGAGGAGGGGAAAAAGAAGAGTACGTAAGGTGAAACAGAACATTTTTTTTTTTAGTATTTTTTTCTTTAATTAAGCATATCCTGTAGGCTGGTCAAGAAATTAATTCTCCTTCATCAGGTTATGAAACAAACATTAAGTGCTATGCACATTAAAGATATTTTGTTATTTTCCCAAATCTGCTGCCAAAGATTTTCCAAGCAGAACAATGCTTTTGTTTGTACTGACGAAGGTGACACTGTGTTTAAAAAATAAAAAGTATTCTCCAATGGCACAGGTGCCATTTCAATAATGTCCCTAATCAAACGATATCCTTCAGATTTAAATTGTACTCCTTAGTTTTCGTCAAATGATGTTTGGCATTACTGGTGTTCTTTGGTTTTCTAAACCTTCTGAAGTGCTTGGCATCTTTTAAAACAGTATTAATTATTGTAAGTTGGGCTTTGTCACTAATGCGCAGAAGGAATAACCCATCTGCCTCCAATTGCTCCTGTGTACTGCAAGGAATTCCTGCTCTGATCTGAAGTTCTGAGCTCTGCAGGACTTGGCCTCTTCTTTAGAGAACAACAACAAAATCTAATGAAATTAAGTTCTGCATTAACAGAGTTGATAAAAGCATTTGGAAAAAGAGAAGTAAGTATTTCCTTAAAGCTGCAGTTGGAAAAGGATGGTCAGCTATTTATGTGCTTTGTAATTTCTATTTTGTGACATGTAAGATGACTAGTATGTCCTAAGGATCGTAATCTTTAGGATCTGTAACTGTAGATACATGCTAAAAAGGGCTTAGTGCTCTAAGTTGAAAATCTGTTTAGAGGTATTGTAGCTTAGCTTCTGGATGATGAATATACTATGGAAATCTGATCCTCGCGCAGAATAATTCTATGGATTACTTGATGCATGTGAACTGTAATGATTTAATCATGGTGCACTTACAGTAGTGCCTTCAAAATGTCAGGCTGACTTTAACAGTTTTCATTGTAGCCGTGGAAATGTTCATTTGTTGAAAAGCAAAGCAATAAGTGAAGTGTTAGGGACCAATGATTCTATGGTACAGTGTTTTATCTCATTGGCTTTCATCTCCCTCCACCCCCGCTGTTATGACTCTCAATCTAAATTGATAAACAATAAATTCCTCTCACTGAAAATTAAGTGAGTGAAATGAATAAATACCTGGAAAGTGAATGGCTGCCAGAGAGTGCATTATTGAATATTATGATTGGCAGCCTTCACAGCCATTTGAGCACATGGAAGGATGTGGATTGACTGCAGTATCACATAGATGGGTGAACTTGACCCAGCAGTTCCATAAGGTTTTGGCCGCTGCTGCAATGTTGTTAATATTTAAAATGTTTAGTAGTTTAGGGCCAAGAATAGTATCTCAAAGCATAGTTTTGCCGTGAGGTCATGTGTTATTCAAATGGATGTTCTTAATATGCTGTCAGATCATATCGATGCATTTTACTGACACTTTCTAAACATATGCTTGAAATGGCAGCTTAATCTCAAGGGCACTGAACTTTGACAGAAAATCAGCATTTTATGTTTCCTGGTAGCTTGGCCATGAAATTGTGACTTCCTGGAGAGAGAGCTCTTCAAAGCTTGCATCTCATAAAGGCTTATGCCCATACTTAATTTTCTGTATTACAAATTTATTTTAATGATTGTTATTAATTGCTGAAGAATAACTAAACAATTACATATCTTGATGCTTTTTTTAAAAAAAAAGCAGCAACAACAAGAAAACCAACAACCCGGGAACTGCGACAATATGCAGTATGGCTTCACATTGTATACTCGGAGTATTTATGAAATTTGAATGAAGTAAAATTCTTTTTAGTCCCGATTTTGTTTAATTCGAATTTCTTGGCGTCTTAATTTTGCATGTGTACTTAAGGTTTTCCTCCATTCAACTGGACCAAGTTGATGAAATATATATTTGGCATCTCACTTACTATTTGAGTCAGTTACCATGATAAATTAACTTCTTTTGCCTTTCTGACTTATATCACTATTTTCAAAAAATCTATTCGTTGCTGTTATCAAGCACTTGCTCTCTATGTGGTTTGTAAGATCTTTAGTAGTTTTAAGAACTGTACATCTTATGTTCATGGTAACACTGAAATAGTAGACTACACAGTGTAATGTCTTCTATGTGCTGCATCCTTGTGCCCTTATACTGTCTGGCAGTGGTATATCAGAAGCATGAGAAATATTGAGGGATCTTAAATTCTCAACTGAATTTCATAGCTAAGCTCTTACCTGCTGCTTCCACTAAAGATCAAGTTTTGAGCTGGAGTCTGTCTTATGTGAAGTCCAAGTTTAGGAACCATTTACATTCTTAATGTTCATTTGAAATCAGGTGAATCTAACTCTATGTTAAATGGAAGCATCAACTGATGCTCTTAACGTGATGCAGCTTTGGATCAATTCTTTTCAAGTTCAGGGAAAGAGAATAGCATAACAAAGCTCGGCGGGAGTTTCAATCCAAGGCTGTTTTGGTTTTTTTTGAGTGTTTGTGGGACCCACCTGGCACAAACTTTGTGATATTCCAACATTGCCACCATTGTTTCCAAAGCACTGAAGCCAATATTCAGCTCCGTACGCTTTTCTTTTGATGTTACTTTTTCTCAGGGGAAGAGGATTTTTGTCTTAATTTTACTGGTTCCTTCTAGTACTCTGTTAGAATTTGATCTCTTTTTTCCTTGCTCGGTGCTTTGGCTGGTAGATATGACTGGAAAAGGCAGAAAAGCTCTAAGCCGTACAAATCTTCCATTTGATGCCTGAGAGTTTGCCTCATTTTCTTCCACTTCTATTAATAAATATGCTATTTTGTGTTATCAACTTGCTAAAAAGAGAAGGCAATACTGACTTCTATGAAAGCACCTGTCATCTGTAGATATAAGTAATAAAAGGAGAGGATCATAATTAAAATGAGAGTACTGATCCTAGCTTCAAATCTTTCTCACGGTCTTCATCTTACCTGCCTTACCTGGAGTCACAATAGGGGAAAGGAGCACGGATGGCATTTGAGAGGTTGGGTTGGGTGTAGGCCGGAGTTGCTCAGGTCTGACACTGCTTTGGTGAGGGGAGTAGAACGGAATAAGTATCCAGGTCAGTAGCTCAAAGTGTGATTATTTCTTCCTCATTTGTATAGTTACGTCTGGGTATATTTATATTAGAAATGTCAATGTTGACTTCCCGTCACAGAGGATTTTCACCGAGCTGACAATGTAGATGTTTCCTTATAGAATGTGAAAGATTAAGCCCCAATTTGTGTTCATGAAAGTTTTTTGTGCACCAATAGATCAGTTGTACAACACTGGTATGCTGTCTGCCTCCGAAGGCATGGGGATATTGCTTCATTTCTTCTGCCTTGTTTTTCTCCTTGGGGGGTGGATACTATTCTTACTTGGCTAGAAGTTGCTTTCTAAACGAGCTCCAATTCTGAGCTGAGAAGCTGACCAAGTCTGTTTTTCTGCAGTATTATACTCTTACACCACCACAACAACATAATAACAAAAAGAAGCTGTGTAGCTGTACCTGCCCACTGCAACTTCATAGCGACTTGCAGCTCTTTACCTAAGTTGTAGCTGTCTTTTTTTTCTAAGAACACATCTTGCCTATTGCAGCATCCCCTCTTCAGCGCGCAAATCAGATGCATTTATTTTAAGAGGCACAGTACGGTGTCCTTCTTTTAACTGGGGAAAGTGATTTGTAGTACAGCTGTTGTGACAGTAATTAACAAATGAGAAGAGGGCAATAAAAACAGCTCTTTTTTTTTTTGGAAATTTCAGTGAGATTTTGTTTAAGAGAACTTACTGATATACATGATAACAGCAGAGTAATAGCCTACATTAGTTAATTTTTCATAAGCTGTGTCCTGCACAAACTTAGAGAGGTTTTTCACATCCTTCTGTTCGTATTTGGATAAAATGTTATTTAAAATGCTGCCTTGAATCTTTTACACTTTTCTTGTAAGTGATCTGGAGAGCCCTTGTTAACTGTATAAAGCTCCACCTTGAAAACAAGTTTTGCTGGTAGCGTCGCACTCAGTTTTCAGAACACACCTCTCCTATCTTCCACCCTCCTTTCATACTAAGATGAAAACTTATCCAGAATGGGATGATAATTAAAGGAAAGTTCTCTGTTGCAGTGAGAACAAAATGTTTGCCTTCAGCTGTGGTGTGCAACTTATCTATTGTCCTAAGTTTGTGCTTGCAACTCATGTTTGTTCGTGCTTAGGTCTGCTTATTGTGTAAAATAAGGCAGATGCCTGGCCCCCACCTTGGCTGCAGCACTTTGTAAGCAAATAGGTGTTTGAGCCTCAAATACAAATTTGCTCTGCCTGCACTCCCCTTTGGGAAAACCCGAGCATGTGGTATGTTCAAAGTGGTTTCCCTCAGAGAAACTTTGCAGCATTCTCTCCTGGCACCATGCTTCTGGGTGACTTTGAGCATTCCTTGGCCTCAAAGAGAGGTGAGCCAAGAGTACCTGCTGCTCATGCTTTGCTTGCACTTCTGGCTGTGAACACTGCATGGCCCTTTGTGATAATGGTGTGCCACCTGTTCTGCTGGCAGCAACACCAAATGACTTGGCTTTTCAGCTGTGTAGTAGGCCATGCTTCAGCTCCGCTTTGGCTTGAATGCATGCTTAAAACCAAATATAGGCTGAATTCGGTGTTCACCTAACACAGGCAGTGTTAGAGCTGCAGATAAAGCACAGCAGAGGACCTCTTTTGGAATACGTAGCGGGGTCTTGCTTTGAATGATGGACTGCTACAGGCTGTGGGTAAGCCTGGTTGTGTCAGAGGATGACGACAGCCTGGCGAACTGTACATTTCCTAAAGGTGTTTTAGTAGCCAAAAGAGCAAGGAGGTGTTATTCCAAGCAAAAATGATGTGAAAATGAGATTTTTTTTTGCGCTGTACTGTTTTGTCAAAACGTAAAAATAACAAAATATTTCACTATTTTAGGTTATTTTCGCTTGTACTTTTCTAGACTTCGAGTAAGAGCACTATGACGCGTTTTTATCTTGCTACATCTAAGGTGCCTGTGAAAACAGATGCAAAAATGCTTTAGGTTTTTAGCACTGATTGACATCTTTTCCTGACTGAGGACGCGCACTTGTTCCTTCAGTAGTTCTTGTTGCTTTGTTTGTATTTCATGCTAGTGATCGGACATATCAAAAGCTTGTTACAAACAGTCTGAGGAGTACTGGCAAAGCTTTTGCAGTCTAGTGGTTAATATCTTAAGTCACGCGCTTGTTTCGAATGTAGCTTATATTTTTTCCAGCTTTTTACACCGCACCTATCATCTTTTTCCTGTTCAGCCATGCCTATTCTCAGAGGAACCAATACCTTGCTGCAGGATGCAATAACACAGCTTTTGTGGGCAGTTAACCTTTCCTCTTGAAGCACCTTGACATCTGGTTTGCATTTCTACTGCAATCATACCCTTAGCCAAGGCCTTTCCTGCAATAATTCTGGTGCTGTGTCCTAAATGACTTTTGATTCATTGTGTCCTTTGTGCTTTGGTACGCTGCCCATAATTTAAATTATTTTTACAGACTCTAATCTCCCACAAGGGCCAAGTAAGTGTGATTGAAACCTTGCTTATTAGCTGTATAGTTAACTTGTTTTTATTAGTATTAGACTACCCTGTGTTGCATATTATTTGCCTTGTACAACAAAACTACTTTCTCAAGCTGGAGCTAGAAGATAGTATTTCTTTGACAAGAAGTCAAGGAGATGGTTAAAAACTATGCCATTGTTTCCTTCAGGAAGCACCAACTGTACTTTGCCTTACAGTTGGAACAAATACGTATTAACAGGAAACTCCATCTGATAGCCCTAAGGTAATGCAAACAAAGTATTCACACTTTGTTTATCTGTTTGAGGTTTTCTGATGGCAAGTGACAGCTGAGAATAGTGATCTGTCTGCTAGCTTGACCTAAGTAGGACATAAGGGAGGATGTGTTCATTGGACAGGAAACTGTTGTATCTAGTTCCTGGAGGGAATCATTCTTCCCTGCAGCAATACAAGTATACTTTCCCCTGCAATACGTCCTCACGCTGTAGAGAGGCTGGAAGATGGGAAGGGGCTGTACCCCTCCTTCCTTCCCCTGCCTCGAGAACAAAGCTAAAAAAGATAAGACAAATCCTTAAAGAAACTCCACTCAAGGGATCTGTGGGGCCGGAGATTTAAGCCTCCAGCTTTGTGAGTTGGTGAGGTTTTGTTTGTTTGTTTTGTTATTAGGACTAAGGTACTTGTTCTCATTCTTGTAGACTTCTCCCGTCTTCAGCTACTGCTTGTGAAGGTTGCTGGTCTCTTCTGACTCTGTGCTGCGATGATTTTTTGTTTTAATATTTTTTCCCTATTTCATGCATCTAGACCCAAATTAAAATGTATATACTTTCAGAAGATAAATGATTCTCTCCGAAGCAAGGTAGCTCAACTGACGAAGCAGCACAGCTAATGCAGTAGCTAGGCAACTTTCTTTCAAAGAAGGATCAAAGCCATGTTCCAAGAAAAGAAAAATATCTAAGTATCTTTTAATAACAATTTCAAAGTCACCTTAAAGTTTGGGGAAGGATAAATTAAGGACTCCTTAATTTTAATCATGTGCGTTCACCAGGCTGCTCTGTTCTTAAAAACAAACATAAACACCTTTTTTTTTTTTTTTTTTAACGGAGTGCCTCTGATGTGTGCTGCTTGCAAAACTGAATGCTCACTTGGCCTTCTTTAGTACACTGCACTGTTCTCTGGTGGCTTAGAGTCCTTAAAGAATCAGTGTCTCTTCAGACTCACTGAAGAGTCCAGCATAAGGATCCTGTATGCATAGATTTTATGCGTGTGAATTTCATTAAGGATAAAAGTTTTCTCTGCACAGAGAAATCCTGATTATTTTGTTTAAAGCAGCCTTATCTGAGTATCTCACTTTTGAAAGCACGAGTTGGGATTTGTACTTGACGCTGTACCTTGCTGATGATCCCATAAAGTAAATCCCCGTCTTGTATTAGCTAGTGCTATTTATGATCTAGAGTTCTTCCCTTTCTACTATCAACTGTCCTATATTAGATGAATTCTGCCTATTCACCTTCTAACTCCTACCTTTTAATAGAATTCTTGTCCTCAAGTAATCTCAAAATTAATTGAGTAAAAGAGTAAGGAAGACCTGGTACCTAGCCTCAGGGACTTGATACAGATCAGTATGAATTTTTGCCTAATTGTAACATGGAGATGACTATGCAGTACTGCATGAGGTGGTTAGGGATTTGTGTTGACTTGTAGTAATATAAACCCCTCCAGGCAAAAAAAAAAAATCCTAAAGAAAATAAAGTAAAGAACAATTTTTCTGGCCTAGAATGGAACAGAACTAATGGCAATGAGTGAACCTTTGTCTTTGGTGTAAAAGCTGGTGATTGAGAGCCAGGTGCTGTGATACAGGAACCCGGTACTCCAGGCAGTTCTCAAAGGAATATTCAATTCTNCTTTGTCTTTGGTGTAAAAGCTGGTGATTGAGAGCCAGGTGCTGTGATACAGGAACCCGGTACTCCAGGCAGTTCTCAAAGGAATATTCAATTCTTCGTGCTGAAAGGAGTAGCTCCGGACAGAGAGACTGAGAGGTCCACTGAAGCACTGCTAGGCTTCAGGGCACTTACCAGGGACAAAGGGCAATCCGAACCCAAGAGGGCTGGCAGCATGATGAACAGAAAAGCAAGTTATTCTGTGAGCTGTCTCGTCTCTTCTCTTTGTCCTCTTACAGTGTAGGAGATATTTTAGGAAATCTGACATTTCCTTCACAGTGTGAAACATTTCTAGCCCAGATTTCAAGGGGTATTTTTCCAGTTTTCTTCTGTATATTGTTTTTCTACAAGTATACATCTTATCTGAAGCTGTACATCTAAATGCTTACTTCAGTAACACTTTTCACTGCGCAGAAAGCTGCATGAAAATGCCCTTATGACACCATTTGTGTTCACAATCTGAAAAATAATTGTATGTCTACGTAAGCCACAAAAGTGACAGAGACAGAATCAAGAAGAGTTAAGCAGAGTGCTGCCAAAGACATAAGAGGACCACAAAGAGGTGGTGAGTTGGTTGATTGATTGTTGTTTGGTTTAATTAGGTTTATGGAAAGTTTCTTTTTAGCTTGTCATTTTCTCCAGTAGATGAGATGACATAAAACTAGACATTGACTTCCTGACTAAAAAGAGCACAGATACTGCAGTTAAAATCTAAAACAATATTTCCTGTGTGTAGAAACACTGATAGGTGGATGCCTTCAAGACTTGATAGCTGTAATACTTAGAAGTTGTTAGAAAGGAGAGAGCAGATTTGAGTCAGCTCCTGTGCCCTGTTGGCCAGGGGAAATGCCGCTCCCCTTTCTGAAGGGGTAGAGCTCAAGCTGAATTTGTAGCATTTTAGATTTTTAATCTAATTCTTATTTATTAAATGTTCTTGAGAGGTTTCTGCTTAGTTTAGGGCCTACCACCAAGTTTTTCCCTTTTCTTAGAAAGACCCCCACTGAGAGTATGTACAAAACACTGCAAGAAGAAGTAAAACTTGCCCACATTGAAATACTCATTTTTGATTATGATGTTTTAGTGTATGTGAGACTATTCATCTGGTAAGTACTTCCAGCTCGTCTCATGGGCCTTGTTTTCAAATGTTCTGTGTTGTATCACTAGACATATTTTGTTAAGCATTATCAGTCCTCCTACCTGTGACGTTTACTAAATGAGCATTGCTCCCTCTCAGTAACTGGCTAATTGCTCCACTGAACCTGCAACACATTGTATCAAACCATGAAGAAGGCACAGTAATGTTCTAAAACTATAGATAAATCTGGGAAAAATGAAGCAGCTGAGAGGAGGAGGCCACAAAGTACTGAAAATCAGTCTGGATCTGTTCTAGTAGTTGATATACGTCCTGGAATAGTCAAAAGTAAATCCAGCTTGATCTCTTGATATATTTTGCGTGTATTATCTATGTACTTCTAAACACAATGCATACTAGCTGTTTGTGTTATCAGCTGTGTGATTCTTGTGTAGAAATGCTCTGACTTTTCAGTTCTGTTTGAAAGAAAAACCTAAATTTGGCTGAATGCTGCCAAATTTTATCTGGAGGTTGGAGGCCCTGCCTGCAGCAGGGGGTTGGAACTTGATGGTCCTTGGGATCCCTTCCAAGCCAAGCCATTCTGTGGTTCCATGTTGTATAAATAAATAATTGAATCAATAATATAAGTAAAACAATAATAAATTTTGATCCATGCATAGCTACCTACATGTTCTCTTTCGTGTAAGTCTCTATATACCTGTGTCTGTGGATGTGTTTTTCTGCTTAGTGATTAGCTGTCTGACATGCATTGAGATAGCTCTGCTCCTGGCTATGGCTCTGCTGGGTACGCAGCATTGGTGAAAGCAGAGTTGAAAAAAAAACTACAGCCACGGAAACTGGTAGGGCAAAATAGTTTGCTCTAGGATAGCAGTGCTGGCTGCTTGAGGAGGAAGGGCTTGTCTCGTATGTGAGTGAAAACTGAGTCCCTGAAAGAAACCATCTGCTGTTTTATGTCAGCATCCATGCCGTGTTCATAGTGGTTTCATAGGCACGTGAAGAAGTACGAATTCTTGGGGTTAGTGTAAATGTAGCACCGCTAGATACCAGTTAACCACAAAGTAAGTATTTTGAGTGTACCAAGTGATACGGTAGCTGTGCTGCAGGCAGATGCTACATGGTAACTTGGGACAGGACTGGGTGTCTTCACAGCTATTGCCTCCTTTGCAAGGCTTGCTTGGCCCTGCAATCTGAGAGAGAGATCAGAGCTGATGAAAAACTAAACCGCTCATCACACTGCTTCCTATCTTGGAGATGAGCACGTAGAGGGTAAACAAGCAGTGGGTTTTGGGAGATGAAAGATCTGTACTTTCTCAGACTAAGCACACGCATGCAGACCTTCCTGCTGTGTGCGAGGCCTGCGAGCCTGGGCCTGGCTTGTGTCGCAGCTCTGGAACAGCTGCACTCTGCGGGCACCTGGCCAGTTTGCAGCTGGGCATGGAGAAGTCTGAGGCTCAGGACTGCAGCACGTGGTGACTGCGCACATGAGTGGGGTGCTCCGCTGGCACTGATGGAAGCGGTTACAGGTGACAGAACTCAGCCACAGGTTTGCATAGAGCTCTGTGGTAGTGGCAGTGTATCGCCAGGCCATGTAAAGGCTGTGTAATCTAGCTTGTGGAAAATGTACCTGAGGATTCTCATGTGCATCCCCTGACTGCTAGATTTCAAGAAATCCCAGTGTTCAGCTGTGTGTCTTTATTGGGAATACAAACCAAACCACATTTCCCTCATGAGTCAGGGAAGCTTTCTGAGTTCTGATGGTCACATTTCCTCCAGAATAATCTTGAGATGAGTAGATGCTGTCCCTGTGGACAGTCAGTCCCTATTTGTGACTGCTTATCTACTGTTGACGTGTTTGGCATCAGCAGCTTAACAGGTGGCAACTGAAAATCTGTGTTTTGCATCTTCCTAGTGCTTCACTCTTTTTCCTAGTGCTTTGTTTTCGTGATGCAGAAGAGGAAGTTACTAGTACTGACGCTAGAAAAGCCTAAGAGCTGGGTGTTAGAAGGGCATGTGAAAGATGGCAGGCTGTAGCATGAGGGCACAGCTGTGGGAATGGCAGAACCCCAGTTCAAGGGGAGGAAGAAGGAAAGCCTACAGCCCTGTGCTGAATCTTAGCATGCACACATGAGGTCTGAAATGATACTGTGGAAAGAACCTCTATTCTCGTATTTCTTAAAACATTAAAGGCTTTATAATTCTCTTATTTAATCTATGTATATGCATATATATATATACGTAAAAACAGTATTGCACTCACAGAAAAAGGATGTTCTTGTTCATCATTGTGATGAGAACTTGCAGGTGTGTCAACTGCAGCAGGAAGTTGTTAGTGAAACCTCAGAAGTTCCTTTCTTTCATTTGTTTGTTTTAATGGTGCTTGCTTTGTTTTCCTGTGTTTTAAATCCAAGCCCCAACATTTGTCAAGTCATCGCTTGCTGCCCATTTCCTCTTCATTGGCGTTTTCTTCAGGTCTTGCAAATGTGTGGAGAGGAGGCCTGAGAATGTAGACCTAAATTCTCATATCTAAGTAGTATTTATTAAATAAGAGAAGGTGAAAATTGCACTCATACTGCAGCATTCTTTCTATATCAAATCCAAAGTGAGATGATGAGAATGGGATATCCATTAATAGCTTTGGTCATCAGAAAAAGTTCTTCATAATAAATAAATAAATAAAAGCAACCTGTTCATTTAAGTACTGCTGAGCATGCCAGTTATTGGAGTTATGCAGAAATAGTAAAATCTTGTCAGAGGTGACATTTAGTTCTCCCTTTGCGTGTAAAGTGTAACACCTATCCTGAACGCAGAGCTAATCCACTGGATTTGTAGAGATTAGGTTCTTGACTTTTTTTTAAACAGGGATTTGAACCTGTGCCGTGCCATGTGGATGACGATTCCATTGTTACAACCATAGAACGCAATCTAGGACTGTGCTAAATACACTGGCTGTGATCCAGCGATGAAGTTATGGGTGTATTTTACTTCAGAAGTGCTGTGGAATCCCATTGACTGGAGTTTGGCAAGGAGTGGGAGCCCTGCAGGCTGCCTGGTGGTGTGACAAAAGGCTCTCTGCTATCCACAGGAACTTGGAACGTGAATAAATCTCTGGGGTGTTGTATCATCTATATGGAAAGAATGAGACCACTGGAAGAAAAAAAAAATCTCTCTGTAGAATAATTCAGGAGACTTTCTGTGAAGCAATTCTCTGACATAGAGAACATGCTAGTTTTGATTAGAGATATTTTGTTAATCCCCTTCTTCCAAATGTAATCTTTTTTTTTTTTTAAGGAACCCTTATATCTAAAGAATGCTCAGCAGCTGCTTTTTCTTCTCTACTAAATGCTGATTAATTTTTGGATAAATTTCTGCAGAGAAGGACTGGTTTACGAGTTCTCTTGGATGTCTTTTTACTGAACGTCTGCAGCCTGGTTTTTGGCAGGGTGTAGGTATTTGCTTCTTAAAGGTGATGAGAATTTCTTAGTCTTCATTTCTTACAGTTTAGCATGGGTTTCATTACATATTCCTATGCAATGAAATACAATTTATTTTTGGATAAAAATCCTAGATTACCGAGTATGTTTAATATATGTATATATATAGAGAGAGAATATTGAAGAAATTTCTGATGTTGCTAAAGCATACATTAAAATGTTACTGATTCATACAGTGTGCTGCTAAACAAAATACCAAAACACAGCGATGGAAGTACCTAATGCATAAGAAAACAGCTATGCCTGTATGTCTGCCCATAGAATCTCCTTGAGAAAGCTCTGTGCTTGTCTGTTAGGCCTTACTCCAGTAATGGACCATATGTAGCAACTGATGCGGCCCTGCTGAGCGCAAATTAAATGGCTGCTTGTAACTTGGCTCAGAAACTTGGATTTGTGCGACTGGTTGCTTAACTCGTTGGCATCTTTTGTCAAGACTGTAGCATATTATGGTGCTTGCGCTTAGACTTATTTTTCCCCCCCTGAATTCTGAGCCAATGTTCCAATTTTCCCATTACGAGTGGTGTTTTTTTATTTGCCCGCTAGTTGTCATTCACCATGTTACTTCCATTAGTGCAGCAACGTATAGTTTGCATTTAGAAATCTTTCTTGTGAGAGAAAGAGTAATGGTATTACAGTCTCATCTGGCAGCCCATAGTACTCAGTGCTTTAGTGATGCGCTTGCTATATGAGAGAGGCTGCGAGCGTGCCCCAAGCAACTTCCAAAGAAAAAGCTGATGAAGGATTTTCTTTGACGGTTGCCTTACTTCACACAGTTAAGCTCAACAACCATTTTTCTTTGCCGTGTGTATGCTTTTAACAATAAGAGCTTGCATGTGATATTTGCAACTGTGGTCTCTCCTAGCATTCACTTACCCAGCTGATCAAAAGAGGTTGTGTATGTAGGTTGTACCTTATGGTTGACTTCTATGCAAGCCTCAAAATATGAATCCTCTGCTTCATGAAAATCCCCATTTGGACAAGAGAGAAGCTGGAGTTGCAGGTTGCCATTTTCTTGAGTCATTTTCAGTTCTGGTTGAATGCTTTATATTCTTTAAGAAAGTAGAGTATGGACAGGAGATGACGTGTTTCCTGGGTTCATTAAACATGATGGGAATTGTCATAATTCTACAAGATTATGTAAAGTTGTCAGACTAGTCAAGCCCAATATTCAATATCAAATTACTCACTGGCATAAAGACAACTAACTGGTGACAAATGAGTGTTTCTTTATTGGTTGAATAATAGAGAATGTGCTGACCGTGTCTTTTCTGTCCTTAACTTTGCACTCTGTAGTTCAAATACATGTAAGGAATGGTCTCAGAAGCACAATAGTTATGCCAGTGCAAGCGTTAGCAGCTCAGATGTGGTGTTCTGTGGACACAGCTATTTCAGTGAGACTTAGCAACAACTTCTCTTATGCCAATGAAGCAATATCTGACCACATATCTTTGATGTGGGATGCTGTGTATTTGTGGGTGTGAAGATCTCTTCTGCTGTCGGCATGGAAACAGCACAATATATTTCCCAAACTTTTCTGGAAAGCAGTGAGATTGAAAGATATCCCTGTGAAATGAAACCCCTTGAAAGTGAATGGCATGCTGACTGGCACCTGATGGAGTTCTTGTATCAGCCTTCACTTCCTTTAGTAGTAGCACGAGTTTTGGCAAACGATTCACCATTCATTTTCTCTTCTTGTCAGTTAAGCACACAGGCTTTTACCTTTGACCCTGGTTAGAGTCTCTTCAGAGGTGCTAGGCACAGAAATGTGGTAGTCTTGGCTTTGGTGCCCTCTTGTGGTTTAATGCATCGGGCTGGCTACAGTTTTACAAGCATATTAATATTAAGTAATATACTAAGTATTAATTGTTACAGCTCGAAGCGTCTTCAGGCAGCTTACACCATCGCTAGCGACTCTTTATTTGCTTGGAATGAGCACTTCTGTGTATGTCAGATTTCTTGTCCAGGGATCTCCAGCTGCTTCTGTGTAACTGTGGAAGCGCTTCTGTCCATGTTCCAGTGACTCAGGAACTATTACAGGTAGAATGTCTGGACACATGGGCAAAATCTGTTATGTTTCAAGTCGCTGGTTCACCTTGTGCTCTTCAGCCTCGTTGGTACAGCTTGCTTCTACTTAAGAGGGTCAAAAGTTAAGTACAAGAAGGCTTTAGAGATAAATCAGACTCCTAAATATTTGTAATTTCATTTTTTCTGTACCTAATTGCCTGCAAGCAGCTTCTTCACAATTTTGTAACATGTTCATAGCATCTTTTGTATGTGTGCGCTGTATTCGCGTGAACTGTACTTTAAAGCAGACACTGGGAAATCTAGTTTATAGCATCAATCACATTATAATCAAAACACATTTTTGTTTTCTTGAGTGCTCAGCCTTTCAAAAGATTCACCTGATCAAATTCTCACTTTTCTCACATTTCTTTTTATTGCTTACTTCATGCCTCACAAAGAAACACACTGTTTGAGATCTGGGAAAAAAAAAACTATGCTAGTGTGTAGTGGACAGCATCCAGTTTGGGTCTTAAATGTTATGCTTCCCAGATAAGTCAAGCAGCAGTCCTAGGGAGCGGTGGGCACAATTGAAGCTGCTTAGGGAAGGGTCTGAAGGCAGAGGCTGCAGAGCTCGGCAGCTGCAAGGAGCAGGCCCACAGCCTTGCTTCCTAGCTGGGGCACAGGGCTTCCTGGGGCTGAGTCTGCTGCAGCTCCCTGGCTGTCCCTGTTTATGCTGTAGCAACCAGGACCTGCTCTGGAAGGACTCACGTGGACAGGGGAGCAAACCTTTCTGTTCCCTCCCTCTCTCTCTGCAGTAGTTGCTTTGAAATTTTGCTTAAAAATGGAATAAATCCTAAGTTGTGTTTCAAATGTCAGATTTTATTTATCTGGGACGTTTTGGGATGCAGCTGTAAAAGATGGTGTTGTCAGAGTCTATTAAGCCCTGGTTTAGTTGAGATTTCTTTTTGTAGTTTGTTAGAATTTACTACAGCAAGAGGGCAAATATTTGAAGTATTATTGGGGGGAAGTGTGTGATTCAGTCATTATAGCCCTTAAAATGAGCGAGAGCAAGGAATGCTGTTTTCCTGAGGTGTTAGGAAACAGTAAGTTTTAGAGGTAGACAAATGCTAACTTCCTTGTGCGGTCTCGATATCTTCAGACGAAGAGTTTTGGTGTCAGGAATTAAAATAAAACATGCAACATGAAGTAGGATCACTCGCAAGTTACCAGCAGTGCTTAAGAAAATGCAATACCAATGTCATTTCTGTGTGTCCGGATGATTTGTGTTGGAATGAGTATTTGTCTTCCTTCTAGATTTTTATTAAACTGCATCACATTGGGTGTTTTTCTTTTTTTTTTTTTTTTGCAGCTTCCTTATTGTGTTGATATGCCTCATCTTCAGTGTGCTTTCTACAATTGAACAGTATGCAGCTCTTGCTACAGGGACGTTGTTTTGGATGGTATGTATTAATGTGATTCTGTGTTTGTTCTTAATGTGTAAATCTTGATCTGAACTAATGTCATATCATGCATCATGCTCCTTGTGGTTTAATAAGAGGCTTCTTTCTGCTTTTTCCCTAATGAGTCTGTAAAGCCCTAGTAAAACCAAAAGTTACGGTAGTACGAAAAACTACTCATATCTTGTACAGTCTATACTAAGGATGTTCAAATTGCATCCGACACACAAAGCTGTTCTAAAGTTAAGCTTGAATCCCTTGTATTGATTGTATGAATCCATTGTTCAGCCACGCTGAAGACCAGGTACCTGAACATGGTTGGGGGGTTTGGGGAGGAATAGACTAAGAGCAAGTCCTATCTTTAAGCAGAATTCAGATCCAGCCTTCTTTCACAAGTGGGAAGCTGGTATGCTTTCGTTAACTTCAGAGTTCAGTCAACTTGCTCTACTCAATGTATGCAGCTTCCCTTCAGCAATGAACATTTAGTTACCTTATATTCGTGGTTCACTATGGCTGCAGCAGGTATATATCAAGAAGAGTTCTAAGAGCGTTGCTGTCCTGCCTGTTTAAGCTTCATTCAAGAGCCTTAGTTTTGAAGTCTGAGAGGCACATTTTTAATCAATTTTGATTTAAATGAATCTTAATTAGTTGTACTTCAGTGGTAATTGATGCATCTCCTGCAAAATCATTGATTTCTTTGTATTTGACTGTTGTTTGACCATTATTTTACTTCTGCAAACATTATCACTGTATTGAGAAAATGTTAACTAGCAATTTGTTTGTTCAAAATAGTTCATGCAGCTGTGCACCAAGTAATATCATTATGTATTATCATTAACATGAAAAAGTTCACTTAAAATATTGTTTCAAACTCTCAATTCAATGTATGTGAAGTTTTTATACTACGTTTTGAGTAATATAAGAATAAGTATAATATATTAGTGTTGATCACTCATCTTTCTATGGCATGTATCTTCATGCCTGCTATATTCTTTTTAACTAACTTGTAAGTTAGTTAAATACCTGGGTTATAACTATGTAGTTAGTTAAAAAGAGTCCATACTTGTATTTTTGCGTTCGATACCTTGTTTTATGTTTAGGGTTTTCTTTTCATATGGATTTAAGGTTCCTTTTTATCTGTAAGTAGTAGTTGTGGGTACTTCTGTCAATTTCTATGATCAATTTGAACTGTGATAATACTTGAAACATTCATTTTTGTGTTATATCATAGTATTAACATGAAATCCTCCTGTTTTGGTTTCTTGGAAGTTCAGCAAATACACATTCTTTTCCTAAAGGATAAACTGTAGTGATTTTCAGGAGTCTTAAATTGATTGTCAGTGATCCATTGATCCAAAGCAGTGGATGGACCAATGTGCTCTCTGCTCTATGCAATTTTGGTAGGACTTCCAAAGGAGCTGTGACACCTTCCTAAACAAAATGTAAATGCCAGAATTTAGTTCCGATTAGCTTCTACCCAATAACGTTTCTTATTCTATCCTTATTTTAAGATTTTCATGTTTCAGTAGTAGTCATAGAAGATATTATAACTAAATGAAGCAAAGACGTAAAAGAGATGTTGAGATTATATGTGTATATCAGCACTTCTTAGTTCTTCAGTTTCATACTCTTAAAATATTTTAAAATCGTCCCCCGCTACCAATGTAGGAAATAGATTTTCAATAATTTTTAAGTATTTTAAAATGTTAAAATTCTTCATAACAATAAGGAAACCGAAAACTTAACATTAGAAAAATTAACAAGGGAAAGTTTGTGTTCCTGTTGGTGTTCCAATCGTAGACAAAAGGCTTACAATTAGCTATTGAATCTTTCTCTGCTTGTCACCACACTTCACGAGGCAAAGAACCTTGATGAAAGCTATACCTAAAGGCAGTTGTAATGGGAGAATAGAAGAGAATTGGCCTTTTGTTAGCTTCCAGAAGGCAGTGAAAACTGTTTAAATTAGCATGCGTTTATTTTATCGTTTTTCGCTAGATGGTGCTGTTGGAGGGGGTTTAACTGCAGTTACTTGTTGGCACTTGCCCAGCGTGAGCTGGAGTCTGAGCCAAGACTGAAAGGATCATCATTTTGAAGGGTATATGTATACTTGGCCCATCTGAAATAGTGCGGGAGAGCTTTTGCCATGACTCATAAAGAGAATGTGGTATATCTGTGTAAAAATTGATTTTGAGACTACAATATTTAAACTATGGAAAAAAAGTAATTCAGAGATGTATGTTCCCAGAGAGGCCATATTTTTCTTTTATTTTCATAAGCAAGGATTTTATGGTGCCAGAACACAGCAGAACGCTGTTATCTCAGCATGATCTAAGAAAATCCAAGTGCCTGATCCAAGGGGATTAAATATTCTGCTGAACGAAGGGATATTTAGTCTGCCTGAAAAAGCTATTTTCTTGTAGGAATCTCGTTTCAATATTGATTCCAAAAAAAAAAAAAAAAAAAAGGAACTTTGTTTTAGTGATGAAATTATAAGCACTTTGCAGCTTTCTGTTTTGAGTTCCTTTTCTGCTTCAGAGTACTTCTAACTGAAGAGATTAAGCATTTTTTAAATATTAAAAATGACTTCAGAGAAAAAAGGGTAATATCTTCAGTGGTTAATATTGGTGTTAGTAGCAGTGAAGGAATGTCCACAATTGTGAGAGAATGGCACGGAATTGAGGCTTATGAGAAATCGAAATTTTATTTCTTGCTTTAAGCTTTTGTTTGAAGATGTGCCTTGGATGTTTTTTGCTGGATTGTTTTATGGGCCTTGGGAAAAATACCTACAGCTTTTGAATTCTGAAGGTCTCACAGAGAACAAATGGTTCAGAGTGGTTCCATATCTTTTTTTTCTGATTATCTTCATTGTTCAAGAAGCCAAGGCAGAAACTTGTAATCTGAGCGTTTACAGTTGTTCTCATTTTCATTGTTTTGAAATATTAAACAAAAGTAATGTTTGTAAAGGATTCCCCCATAATGCATGTTGCAGACTGCAGTCACTGACTGATGCAGTCTCTCTGAAGAGTACTTTAGTTTAGATAGTAAAAGACTTGACAGCCTCAGCAATGTCCCCCGGCCTGACCTAGAACAAGGTTGATGGATGTAGCAGATGTGCATATGATGAACTCATGCCTTCAGACCTTTGCTTTTGTTGGTCTTGCAAATAGACCTGCCCAGAGAATCACCTTTCTATCACTCAACTGATAGGTGAAGTTTGAGAACCCGACTTTCATTTGAAATTGCCTTCTGTGTGTTTTAGTTAGCCAAATGTGAGTGACTTGAAGGCTTAGGAAAGAAGAGACATGAAAATCACCCTTCCTCCCATTTTAATTAGGTCCCGGTAGTTGGAACAAGGAGCTTCCTCTGAACCCATGTATTACTTGCTGCTCTGTTTGTGGCTGAGCCATCCTGGTGGATGATGCAAGTGCTTTGTTGCATGATAATTGTCATTTAGCCCTGCAAGCAGCTAAACACCGCAGGGCCTTTTGCTCACTCCTCCACTCCCAGTGGGATGGGGGAGAGAATTGTAAAAACCAAACCAAAACAACAGCAACAAAAAACTTCATAGGTTGAGATATTTACCAAGGCAGGAAAGGAAGAAAGAAATAATAGTAATGATAATTTATGTATATCAACAAAACAAATGATGCACAAATCAATTGCTCACCACCTGCTAACTGATGCCCAGCCAGTCCCTGAGTGGCAGTAATACCCCCCAGCCAAATCCCCTCACTTGCATATTTTTTCACATCATTTTGTATGGTATGTAATATCCCTTTGGTCAGTTTAGGTCAGCTGCCCTGGTTCTGTCCCCTCCCAGCTCCTTGTGTTCCCCCAGTCCTCTTGCTGGCTGGACAGCACATAAAGCTGAAAAACTGAAACATCCTTGGCTCTAGATAGCACTGCTCAGCAACAGCTAAAACATCAGTGTGTTATCAACGCTGTTTTTCTCCTAAAGCTAAAACATAACGTTACACCAGACTCTCTAAAGAAAATCAACTTTGTCCCAGCTGAAACCAGGGCAACAACCGTCTGAATTGGTTTGGATTGCTACTAGTAGTAACTTCTTCAATTGTTCTTGCTGTTCACAAAGCAATCCCTTGCCAACTCTGCTCTGAACAGGAAAGTTGTAGATTTTGTGTAAATATATTGTTAAAGGAATTTAATTTGGTTCAGAAGGCTGTGACCATTTTTAATTGAGTTTGAATACTGCTTTATGTTCATGCTGAGCAGGTCTGAGGGATCCAAATCAGCGTGCTTGTGAAGTAGGTAGAAGATAGTCTGTTAGATAGCCAAGCCAATTTAGCGAGAAGAGCTTAAAAAAAAAAAGAAAAAGTGAAGTCTGAACAGAGTAAAAATGACAGGAGGGAATGAAGAAATATGGAAGGCGAGTGTGCTAAAGCTAGTAAAGGAGAGATGAAGAATTCTTCCTTTCAGATGTGCTGCAAATCTAAGCTTTTAGCGGTTGTAGAGGGGAGGCGTAGTTTTCCCTTTAAAATCTGTAGAGGGCAGCATTGGACCGTTCTGTCTCCCATTTGGAGCGGCTGGGTTCAGACCTTGGATGGTGTCCTGAAGTAGGTAAAAATATCCTTTGGAAGAAGTGAACTATTAATAAAGAGATGGCTTTTCACATGGATTTGGGGAACTTTATACAAGTAATAAAAAAAAAAATCTCCTGGGAGATAGAGGTTGAAGAGAAGGGCTGTGTAAATGCTGCTGCCAGAGACAACTCTCACCACTTTGTGGCTATAGCCACAAAGTTCATGTTGTTTGGCCTACCTGATTTCTCATCATGTGGATGGCTGTAAGGAACAATTAAAGCTTTCAGTGAGATGAATTGGGCACATTTGCATGGAGGAGAATGAAATAGATACTGGAATTCTAAACCTACTGAAAGATTTCCAGTATGATTATATCCTTCCAGATATGCTCTTGCCATCGCCTTAAATGTTTCCTTTTCAGAGGCGAAAAAAATCACTTGGCTAAACTTTTCTAGTGTTAACACTGAAAACTGATTTTTAGATCTACATAGGATCATAGAATTGTTTGAACTGGAAGGGGCATTTAAAAGTCATCTAGTCCAACTCCTCTGCAAGAACAAGGACACCTACACTAGGTCAGGTGCTCAGAGCCCCATCCATCCTGACCTTGGTTGTCTTCAGGGACAGGGCACCCACCACCTCTCTGGGCAAACTGTTCCTGGGCTTCATAAAACACTTTTTTTTTTTTTCCCTTATATCCAGTCTAAATCTCCACTCTTCTAGTTTGAAACCATTTCCTCTTGTTTTGTCACAATAGACCATGCTGAAGAGTCTGTTCCCTTCCTACTTACAGCTCCCCTTTAGACACTGAAAGGCTGCTCTCAGGTCTCCCTGGGAGCCTTCTCTTCTCCAGGCTGAACAGCCCCAGCTCTCTCAGCCTGTCTTCGTAGGGGAGGTGTACCATCCCTTGGATCATTTTTGTGGCCCTCCTCTGGATGTACTCTAACACGTTCACATCTCTACTGAGGACTCCACATCTGGACACAGTACTCCAGGTCTTGGTAGTGCAGAGTAGAGGGGCAGGATCACCTCCCTTGACCTGCTGACCTCATTTCTTTTGATGCAGCACAGGATATGGTTGGCTTTCTGGGCTGCCAGGGCACACTGCTGGCTCATGTCCAGCTTCTCACCTACCAGTACCCTGAAGTCCTTTTTGGCAGGGCTGTGCTCAATCCTGTTGTCCTCCAGCTTGTACTGATAATGGAGGTTGCCTCAACTCAGGTACAAGACTTTGCACTTGGCTTTGTTGAACCTTATTAGGTTTTCCTGGGCTGTTTCTCTCTGCTTGAGTTGGTCTAGGCCTCTCTGGATGGCGTCCTGTCCCTCAGGTGTGTTTACCGCACCGCACAGCTTGGTGTCATCTGCAAACTTACTGACACAGCCTACCAGCATCCCTATATTATATGGTGTGAGTAAGCTGGTGTGAATAAGCAGTGATTTTATAGAGAAGAAAACTCTTCTACATACATTGCAGACGTACCGAATTTGAATTCTAATTTTTGTCTGCTACGCTGGAGCTTATGTTTGGTAAAGATAGGCTTTAATGCAGAAACTTAGTTATTTCCATTTCTGCCTTTCGTAAGAACTATGAAAAAAATCTCTTTTCTTGGCCTTCTATACCTGGAGTTTTCTGTGATGGTGTATCAGAACAATTATTTAGAGTAAAGCCTGCCTGTAAGTCGCTGTGAGTAAAGGAATCAGAATTTGACATTTATCTGCCTAACGCATTGGAATGAGATGGCTATGGAATACCAGGTGTTTAGTGGGACTCCAACTCTGAACTCAGAGACAGACTCTGGAAAGTGTGACCTTCCTCAGGCTTGCCCTGGAGCTGGTGACAGATTGCAGGCCAGCACAAAGAAATGGTGATGGATTGGAGCCATCTGCTGGCTGCTTGGTGGCCTACGTGGTCCCACGTGGTGATCTCCCAGCCTGGCAGCATAGGGGTGTTGGCCAAAATATGAAATGAGCACAGTGCCAAATTATCTCTTTGCTCTGAGTAAGCCTTCCCAGCTTTTCATATATGATCTACAGTAGCCAAGCAGTCTTCAGAAAACATTGCTTTTGTATTGTGTGTAGCGCGTTGAAAAATAGGGCGATGCGTATTCCAGAGTTGTTAGTAGTTCACCTGTTCCTCAAGAGCTTGTGTTTGCTTTCATAAGTCAAATAGAGTACTAGTGTTTTGTTTCTTTTTTTTTTTCGTACAGCTGCACTCCAGTAAATTCTGTTCAAAGTCTGTTTTATTCACTGTTAAATTTTGTGTTCGCTTTTGTCAAGCTTTCTACTTGAGGGTTAAAGTTTGTCTAAGCCTTTCTGGGGTGTAAAGCCATGTCAAGCTCTGAGCATTTGTTTGGTAACTCTAGAAGAAACGTGATAAATGTTTTTTCTTGAAATTATACACATTTAATATTTTATACACATTTGGTACTTTAGTGAAGAAGAAGATGAATGCAAATTCCATCTTTGAAAAAAAGTAAAAATAAAACTGTGAAATGCTGGTGCATAGTAGAGCCAAGCAGTGAAAAGAAAGATTTTTAAATTTGGGATTTATCTGGATTAGTGTGTAATGTTTGCGGTGACAGGTGTTTCCTTTATGCCTTGCCCAAATGTCTGGAAAGTAGTTTGTCATTAAGTGCTACATTCAGTGTGTATCTCAATTTCAGTATAACTGGAGGGTCTATGGCTTTGTTAGGTCCTTGTTTTCACATCTGACCTCAGCCAGCTGGAGTCTATTGTTTTAAGCGTAATGTAACAGCTGACATAACATAACGGATATCAAGCTGAAAAGCTGAAGCAGTGCAGTGAGCTGATGCAAAGAGAGGGGAAGGGGAGAAGTTGGGAGGGAGGGAGAGGGGCAAAACTAGCTTCATGATTCAAAGTGGAAGCTTGCTGGCTTGTTTTCCCTGGGGGAATTAGCTAGAAAATAATGGGATGAGTCTGTTGAAGTTCTATTAGCAATTGATTACATATGATAGACTACTGAGACAGGTTTGAATTCGCCAGCTGTCACTAGCTGGTGGCTCTTGAATTGCTTTAAGTGGCCCTCGGTAGGCAAAACTGGAACAAACTCTGCAGGTGTGGTGTAATTGGAGTGCAGAGCAACAGTGTGAACTAATGTCTTGTGAGAAAGGAGGGTCCCGGAGCGGGGAGAGAGAAAACAACTTAAATGAATGGAATGCATTAAGAATTTTATTTTTAACATTGGGTTATGTGGTTTCAATTAACTGGCTCAAAATGAAAAAGAAAAGCAACTGGACTTCTTTGTAACTTTTTTCTTAGGGGTTGCTAAAATACATTTCTGTGAGATCCTTTTCTAAAAAAGTCCCAACTTCTGAGTTTGGTAGTAAGGTGCATCAGCGTTGACCACTAACCGGCCTTGGAAGGAGAGCGAATAAATGATCGTTCTGTTACAAACTTACCACAGCCATGGAAAAAAGT
>NC_034414.1:13013923-13015808 GCF_002078875.1 Numida meleagris | reverse complement strand
AACACTGGTGAAGGCTCTAGGAAAGGCAAGAAAATAAACCGTCGAGACAGAGAAATGCAGAGAGAAGAACAGCCACAGCTACTTTCACCTATTCCATATAGAGTGAGCATTAAATGTAGCCAAGAAGCACTTCTAAGGTACTGACGCCCTGCTTCAGAGATGCTGCGGCATCTCTGTAAAGGCCACAGGAATTTTAGAGGAGATTCTCTTTATTTTGTGTGACATGCTAAAACATTTTTTTTTCCTACAATGGCTTCCCAGATAGATAAAGAAATGGAAATGAGGGAACAGAGCAGAATGCAGGGTGGCCTTCATGTATTAGCTCAGTATTGTGCCCACACTTGTTTGAATCTGAGCTCCTCAGCTAGCCTGTCCGCAACACTAACAGAAGGAAACAGGTTCCTTGAGTGTGTGAAACAGCTCACCTATCCAGGGTGTCAGTGTCTGAAAGTTTAATTCAGCAACAACATTAGGCAGAGAAGACTGACCTAGGTCACCTTAAACAAGCTGCCCTAACCAGAAGCAACTCCAGAACACAATCCCCCTTGTTATTTTGTATTGACTTAGTGTGCTCCCTTGACACTAATTGCTTTGTATGGATGTTGCCTGCTCCCTTTCCATACCGGAACTAAAACGCAAGAAAGCTCTTCTCCCGTCTGCCCTTCTGATCTGGAAGAAAGGTGCCTCAGCACAAAGTGACAGAAGTGGCACTACACTTGATATTGTGATCCTAGGCACTGTCCCAGCCCACGGGAGCCCCAGGCCATGGGCTCTGCAGACAGCTCAAAACAATCTGAAAGAACAGAAGTCTCTCTTGTACACCACAGCCTTTGACAAAACCCTATGACAGCCTGCGCCAAGAAGATCTGCACGGGGCCCATTCGGCCCTCAACTCCAGACAAGGTCATGCTTCTGTAGCAACTAGACTCCTACATACCTCATCAGTTTGGGAGTTCAAGACTAACTGCTCTACAGGCACCTCTTATACAGGCTGAGCCCTTTATCTTTTTAACACTGTTTGACATTTGTGCTCACAAGAACCTGGAGCAAAGCAGCACAGTAATAAGAAACAGTACAAAGTTGGAAAAACAAGGAAAAAAAGCTGGGCTCTGTTACAAATTATTTCTTGCAGTTGAGAGGCACTAGTGGTTTCTTACTTGTATACAGGCTTGTGAATGCTCCTTCTCCTTCTGTTTGATTATCAGCCACTACTGCAAAGACCTTGAAACTGTACAATGTCCCAGGGATTAACCCAGTAATCTCGGCCATCATGACATTCAATGTCAGGTTATCAGCAAAAGAGTCACTTGTAACCTCTACCCTGTATGTGTAGGAGGCTGACGCTGTGTCATTCACCGTCCAAGTTAAGTTGACGGAAGTCACACCAACATACACTGCCTTGAGATCAAGCACCGGGCTGGGCTCTGGGAAAGAAAAGACAACAATTCATCAGCCTGCAAGAATATCTGCTCACAAAAAAGACAGAAAAAAAGAAAAAACAGACACACCACTAATTCACTTTCTTCGCATCAATCATTGATAAGAGTGCAGAAGCACCAGAGGCACTTGGAGTCTTTTCCATCAATGTGCTTGTAAGGGAAAACTGAAATAAAAGTCATTTTGAGTGGGATTCATCTCCACTTGGCACTCCAAAGAAAGAGCACACATCACAACAGTATCAGCACTGCTGGGATTTCTTTTGGAGATGTAGAGAGGATGGTATGAAAGAGAAGAGGGGTGAGAAGAATATACGGAAGGAATATAATTAAAATGAACAAACTACAAAACCAAAACGAGACACGGGCAATGTTCCTGATGCACTCTAACACCCCATCCCTTGCAAATAGCCTGCATTGAGCTCCAGGACCAAAACATCATCTCTGTC
>NC_034414.1:13005179-13006407 GCF_002078875.1 Numida meleagris | reverse complement strand
AACACTGGTGAAGGCTCTAGGAAAGGCAAGAAAATAAACCGTCGAGACAGAGAAATGCAGAGAGAAAAAAAATGCCACAGTCACATTCCTTTATTCCACACTGACTGAGCATTAATTGTAGCTATGCAATACTTCAATAACACCAACCTATTTTTTTTCTAGCTCCAGGAACAAAGCACCAACTGCATTGTGAAACATAGTTATATTGGAAACCAAAGGTTAAAAGCTGTGCTTTTTAAAATAGACGGCAAGTTTATCTAGAATTGAGAGGCACCAGTAGTTCCTTACTTGTATACAGGTTTAAGGACAATCCTTCTTCTTCAGTTGTGCTGTTGACTGGTGTTGCAAATACTTTGAAGTTGTAGAATGTTCCAGGGGTTAACCCAGTAATTTCAATTTCTGTGATATTTGACATTTCGTTGCTAATGAAAGTAGCATTCTTAACCTCTATCCTGTACGTGTACGTGGTCAAAGCTGTGTCATTTACCATCCAAGTTAAGTTGACAGAAGTCACACCAACATATTCTGCCCTGAGATCAAGCACTGGGCTGGGCTCTGGGAAAGGCAAGAAAACAATCCGTCAACCTGCAAGAATACCCACTCACAAACAACAACAGAAAAAAACAAAACAACAACAACAAAAAACCACAGACACTGCTGCTTCAGTTTCTTCACATTACTTGTCAATAAGAGTGCATAAGCACACCAGCAACAGCACAAGAGGCTCCTGGAGGATTTGCCATCAATGGGCTTGTAAGAGAAAAATGAAGAAGAGGCATCCTGAGTGGGATTCATCTGTCTCCTGTATTCAGAATCAAGAGCACACATGAACACTGTGACAGCACTCTCGAATTTGAAAGGTGATTGCAGTGAGAGTGGACTTGGACTCTTCTCACTGGTGACAGGTGACAGGACAAGGGGAAATGGCCTCGAGTTGTGCCAGGGGAGGTTTCAGTAAGATATCAGGAAAAACTTCTTTACAGAAAGGGTTGTTAAGCACTGGAATAGGCTCCCCAGGGAGGTGGCTGAGTCACCATCCCAGAATGTGTTTAAAATCCGTTTGGATGTGGTGCTCAGGAACATGACTTAGCAGTGGGTTGATAGAGTTAGGGTAGTATGGTTAGGTAGTGGTTGGTCCTGATGATCTTGAAGATCTTTTCCAACCTGAGCAATTCAATGATTATATGATTCTATTCTATTCAGGGAGAGAATGGACATTGGGTAAATT